>NW_012147886.1:3126307-3127266 GCF_000956105.1 Propithecus coquereli | reverse complement strand
ATGTACATTAGGTAATGTTTGTTGAATTGAAATTCTATTCTTTTCCTTTTTTTATTTTATTGACTTATGATTGTTTTATTTCTTCTGTTGTGCTGTTTTTAAATTTGTGTGTGTTTTTGCTCTTTCTTTTCCAGTTTCCTTAGCAGAAGCTGAAATATTGATTTGAAACTTCTTTTTCTTTCTAATATAGGCTTTTAGTGCTAAGTGCTCTGTTAGCTGCATCCCACATATTTGATAGAGTCCTGAAATTATCTTTTTCTTAAGCTCAAAAGCCTTTTAAAATTTCTTTTGATTTTTTCCACTGACAAATATTTATTTAGAAGTTTATTATTTCGTTGTCACATGTACAGGAATTTTCTAGAGACATTTTGATTAAACATCTGTGTTAAATTTTTCGAATAGACAGCAGAGTTTTACTGCCCTAAAGTCCTCTGTTCTCTGCCTATTCATATCTCCCTTCCCCCAATCCCTGGAAAGCACTGGTAATTTTACTGTCTCTATAGTTTGGTCTTCTTCCAGAATTTGTGTTGTTAAAAATCATACTGTATGTAGACTTTTCAGGTTTCTTTTCTTAGAAATATGCACTTATGTTTTCTCCATGTGTTTTCATGACTTGATCATTTCGTTTCATATCTGAAAAAAAGTATTCCATTATCTGGATGCACCACAGATTAATTATCCACTCACTTACTGAAGGACATCTTGGCTGCTTCCAAGTTTTGGCAATTTTGAATAAAGCTTCTATAAACATTGTGTGGAGTGTTGTGTGCAGGCATAGGTTTTCAACTCATTAGAGTATGTACCAAGAAGTGTGATTGCTGGATTATATGGTAAAAGTATATTTAGTTTTATGAAAAACTGCCAAACTGTCTTCTAAAGTGGCTATATCATTTTGTATTCCTACTAGCAATGAGTGAGAGTTCCTATTGCTCCACATCCTTGCCAGCATTTGGTGTTTT
>NW_012147886.1:3124252-3124793 GCF_000956105.1 Propithecus coquereli | reverse complement strand
AATGAGACTCAGATTAGCAACCTGGCAAGTCAGAACAAAAAATCCTTCTCTTTAAGAAGAGCCATTTGACAGAGGCCCACTATGTACCCCATGAACACATCTAATTATTTGTCAGTTTTTAAAAAAATGAAAAAATTTTAAAAAGAAAAGAATCATACAAGTAAAACAAGCAAACAAACAAAAACTTACTTCCTAGGCAGCTGTATCTAAGATGAATCCATTTTTTCAGCACTCAAAAAAAGAAAAAGAAAGAAATCTAAACTTATCACGTGCCTACTTCTAGGCAATATCCTTTCTACTTTATATTAATTATTGAATTTAATCATGAAAAAACACGTGTGGCAAATATTATTCATAACATTTTGCATATGAGAGAAACGGACCTAAGAAGTAGAGAAACGTCTCTCATTTAGCAAAGTCGGCGACTTGAGAATCTAGGATTTGAACCCATAGCTGTCTGACTCCAAAGTGTGTAGTCATTATCCTGTGCTGCACCCTAAGCTGGAAGCAAAAGGCCGGGCATGATAGGTCTACTCTAAAA
>NW_012147886.1:3120913-3124202 GCF_000956105.1 Propithecus coquereli | reverse complement strand
CTTTCCATAAGCTTATCCATCATCTGTGTATATTCTTTGGCAATATGTCTATTCAGGACTGTATTCAGGTGTTTTGCCTATTTTTTAATGAGGTTTATTTTCTTATTATTGAGTTTTAAGGAGTTTTTTGTATATTGTGGACAATAGTCCTTTTTCAGATATGTCTTTTGCAAATATTTTCTCTCAGTCTGTGGCTTATCTTCTCATTCTGTTGACATTGTTTTTTATAGAGCATAATTTTTAATTTCAGTGAAGTCCAGTTTATCAATTATTTCTTTCATGGATTACACCTTTGATATTGTATCTAAAAAGCCATTGCCATATGGAAGGTCATCTAAATTTTCTGTGTTATTGGAATTTCATAGTTTTGCATTTTGCATTAGGTCTGTGATCCCTTTTGGGTTAATTTTTGTGAAAGGTATAAGGTGTGTGTCTAGATTCTTTTCTTTTATTGTTGTTGCGTGTGGATGTCTAATTGTTCCAGCACCATTTGTTGAAGAGATTATCTTTTCTCCATTGCGTTGCCTTTGCTCCTTTTCAAAAATCAGTTGGCTATACTTATGGGGGTCTATTTATTTGCTGTCTATTTTGTTCCATTGATCTATTTGTCTATTCTTTTGCCAATGCCACATTGTGTTGATTACTGTAATTTTATATTAAATTTGAAGTTGGGTAGTGTCAATCATCTGATTTCATTGTTCTTTTCAATATTGAATTGGCTATTCATGGCTTTTGTCTCTCATGTAAACTTTCAAGTCAGTTTGTTTATATCCAAAAAATAAGTTACTGGGATTTTAAGTGGAATTGCGTTGAATCTATTGATCAAGTTGGGAAGAACCAGCGCCTTGACAATATTCAGTCTTCCTATATATCAGCGTGAAATATCTCTCCATTTATTTAGTTCTTTTATATCTTGCATCAGAGTTTTATACTTTTCCTCATCTAGACCTTGTATATAGTTTTGTCAGACTTATACATAAGTATTTTTTGAGTGCTAATGTAAGTGGTATTATTTTTTTATTTCAAATTGCTCTTATTAATTTGCTAGCATATAGAAATGACTTTTTTATATTTTTTATATTAAACTTATACCCTGCAACTTTGCTATAATCAAATTAATTCCATTTTTTTCAATTCTTTTGGATTCTCTACATAGGCAATTATATCATCTATGAACAAAGACTGTTTTATTTCTTCCTTCTCAAACTGTAGACATTTTATTTCCTTTTCTTGTCTTATTAAATTAGTCAGGACTTCCAGTACTTCCTGATCTTGGTGGTAAAGCTTTAGTTTATCATTATTATTGATTTTTAATTTTATTTCACTGTGATTTTAGAACATACTTTGTGTTACTTGAATTCCTTTAGTTTATTGAGTTTTATATCATGACCCAAAATATAGTCTACTTTCTGTGATCAGATAGTATAAATAAAAATGACTAAATATTTAAAATAGACTTTTTTAACTTCATGGACTACTATATATCTCTTCTTGATGTTTCTTTCCTTAATTGGTATTTCAAAATCTGGTGAATAATGTATATTACTGCAAAGGAAGTTCAATGCTTTAGAATAGTTGTTTATATACCAAAATGTCTAGTTTAAAGCTTTCAGTATAATGTACATTAGGTAATGTTTGTTGAATTGAAATTCATTTTTTATAGTTACCTGTTTTTCTCTCATAGTCTGATTATTTCCTCATATATCTGTTAAAAACACAAGTAATTTACTTGGTTGATCCACAGGAGGCGCTATCGCTATGAACTGCTTGTAATAGCTTCCGGACCAGTATCCAATCACATCCCTTCCAAACTCTCCTCTCCAAATTATTTATCTTAAATCATATTTAGAATTTGCTTCAGATTTTATACACTCAGGAATGAGTTTCAGTGCAAATGAGACTGAGATTAGCAAACTGGCAAGTCAGAGCAAAAAATACTTCTCTTTAAGAAGAGCCATTTGTCAGAGGAAGAGTTCGTCAATGATTCATACTGACTTCAAGAAATGGTGCACGCTCATTGATTTATTTGGTTAATGGCTTATAAATACAAAAGAGATTTCAACTGTAAATATTTTACAAGATCATACTCTAGAAATCAATGAAAACTAAGGATAGCGATAGAGTCGTGTATTACAAATGTGAGGTATAAATATACTGCCATACTGAGAGTTCTTTAAAGTGAAGAAAAGTGACTATACTTTTCAAACTTGGAATCCTTAATTTAGCATACACCAGAATCTTTCCATGAAGTCTAGAAGAAGAAAGCAAGCCTGCCTTTAGGTGTCAAATTTTATGCTAGAATTTTTTCATGTATCATATCTTTAATCCTCCCAATAATAGTTTTATGAGATAAATATTATTTTCCTCATTTTCACATATGACTGCTAAAACATAGAATGGGTGAGTTGCTTAACTAAGGTCATAAAGTTAGAGTGCGGCAAAGCCAGAAAATCTAGAGAACACTCACTGTAAATATGTCAGTCATTGTGTTAAAATCTTGAAAGGTACGATTTTTGTTTCATTCTCACATCAATGCTGGGAGGCTATTACAGTCTTGTACAGATGAGGAAATGGAGGCCCATAGAGTTCAAGCACCTTACACAGTGTCAGAGGCAATGTCAGCATCAGGATTCATCTTCTGCCCTCTATGATAATTAGTTGTGCCAAAAAAGGAAGGAAGTCTGCTGGAGAAACTTCATGAGAGAGCTCACATTTAGGCTGGGGCCCAAGAAAAATCTATGCATTATTTTCCAGATTTGAAGAAAAATATTTATGGGGAAGGGGGATTTCAGGCTGAGAAAACCTAGGGATCATTGAGGAAGCTGCCACACGATGCCCTCACAGATGGCCACATGGTTTCTCCAAAATGCCAGGTGAAGAAAGAGCAAAATATTTTCTGACCTTTTTTGCTAGAGAGCAGAGGGATATCCTATTTCTCATCAATCTGTATAACAGTTGTGTTTCAAACTCTGGATTTAAACTGATGGGGTTTCAGAGCTTATCTTAATCACTTAAGACAAGTTATTTAAGTCCTCTGAGCCTCATTTTCTAATCTGGAGATGGGGGTGATAATGAGAATTTACCTGGTTATCACAGATTGGTTGGGAGGAGAGTCAGGTAATCAGTAACTGGGGCAAGAAAAAGCCTCTGGATTGGTACTATTCTGTGACGTTTCCAATTCTAAGATTTTCTGATACTAAATTTGACAATGTATTGAGTATATAATGACAAAAACCTGGGTTTAAAGATGCTGTTATTAAGTATATTGCCTAGCACCTCTCAAAAAAAA
>NW_012147886.1:3116453-3120088 GCF_000956105.1 Propithecus coquereli | reverse complement strand
AGGGCAGCCCTCTTTGCCTAATGCATACAATGATCTTTGATAGAAAAGATTTATGGCTCTCCCACACTTCCAAGGAAGCACACTCCTGATGTAAAGTGAAGTTACTGACTCCCTCTTAAATTCCTTTTGTAATTAAAAAAAAAAAAAGTAAGCAAACAAACAAAACCCAAGAGCAGACCTTGGTCCACACCCTTTGGAGCAGACACTTACTGTCTCTCACTGTGGGATGTAAGCTCCTTATCACTTTCCTTTAAAGTGTGCCTGGAAGCAGTGCAAAGGGGAAAGTATAAACAATGTCAGGGGCGGTGCTACATTGAAAGGAAACTTAGGCCTTGCATCCTGTACTTCTCTTAATAAAGAAAGAAAGAAAGAAAGAAAGAAAGAAAGAAAGAAACTAACTTGAAAGAATGCCTACCACATTTTGCAATCTTTCCTTGGTGAGTTAGCTTATTTAATAGCTATATGACCAGTTTAGCTTTCAACAATCTCAGAGCTGTCTTTATGACTTTCATATCTGAAGTGAAAAGCACCAAATCCCAGCCTTCCAGACTAACCTCTTATCCCTCCAACAACTGTGTTTTTTATAATTCCAGGAATTTCCTCTTTACAATCCTCAAAAAGGTAAAATCATAGGGTTTGAGTTAGAACGACTTTCAGGAATAGAAGGAAAGGTAGCGTGAGCAAACCAGAGATTTATGAGCAAAATTTCATACATATCGTTTGTTTGACTTTCGTGATGTTTTTAAAAGATGTGAGCCAACACTTAATCATTAATTGATTTCATGTTATAAAAATCTGATGTTTTGGATTATTTTTAAAAAGTGGAAGATGAGGCAACGCCAGGCTGGCAATTCCACCCGACAATGATTCGATGAAGCTGAGTAGCCACTGCTCCCTGTAGGAGGGTGAACCTCTTGCTTGTCTGTATCACTCCTCCCTCTGTGTCAGCAAGAGAGGCCCCAGGTCAATTGCCTCTTGTGTCACTGTATTGCCCTTGTGCTGTTGTTTCTGTATTTAAGATAATTATGTTTCTCTACTCATGAAAATTTGGATCATAATAGTTGAACCAAGAGGGCTATATGATGTTTTCTTTATACTTGACCAATTTTCATTTATGTTACTGGACTTTCCCATTGGCATTTAACTAGGCTACCCTCGATCTAGGCCAATATTAGCCATTAGAAGACCAGGAAACTCAGGTCTGGACATAGATGGTGACTGGTCAGGCATACAGTTAGGCAAAATGCAAAGATAATAGTTCACATCTTGTGATTTTAGTCTTATGTGGTATGACTTGCAGGAGATAGTCTGGAATTTTGTAGGGACAATTTTGGTTATCTCAATGAATGGGGGTCCTACTAGCATTTAGTATATGGGGACAGAGTTTCTGTAATGCACAGTAACAAACAACCAAGAATTGTCCTGTGTCTCATTTGAGATGTGAATCCCCTGCCAGATAGTTATTAGTTACAAAGCCACTTATAATTAATTGACCCTACATCGTGTTTCCATTTCATGTATACATACTAAGTTTGCTTTTTAATGTGCAGTTTTAACATAGAAAGAAATTTCCAGAAGTGCAATTTCAGTTTAAATCAAGAGAGGCAATATATTGGTTAAAAGCATTGACTCTACAACCAGACTATGACGGTTTGTATCTCAGCTCTACCACTTACCAGCTGTGTGACCTTCGGCAAGTTATTAAACCTCTCTGGTCCTCAACTTTCTCATATATAAAATGGAATAATAGCAGTAATTATGCTATTTGGGTGTTTTGAGGCAAAATGAAATAATATATGTAGTGTTTAAAATAGTTCCTGGTACACAGTAATTGTTATAGAGATATTATTACTGTTTTCTTCAAAATTTATTGAGAGTTGTTCAGTGTATCAGAAAATAGTCGTTGCTAATATAACTTCCATCAGTCTGCCTATGTAGCGCTTATATGCTTGGTGATTTAACATTTATAAGTTAGTATCTCATTATTTCATGATGTTTTCTAGGGTATATTTATGGGAAGATACATGTTATATTATTTTAAATTACTTTCCCTTTTCCTACTTATAATATCTTTAGAACCTAATGTTGAGATTGAGGTTTTTTAAAAAAAAATATGTGTGAGAATATGTTAAAGTGTATGTGAAATTTATTTCTGATTTCTCTGAAAGAGGCATTACAAAATACTAATACTTGCTCTGGAAAGAGGGTATGGGTTTGATTACATTGAGAACCTTGGTCTAGTGTTTTCTACACATGGCCTAATTATTAATATTTTCCCTGATTTCCCAGAACTTTTAAGGGACTATTACTATTTTGGTCAATTCCCTCTCCAGCTTTACAGCATTTGAAGAAGGCCAGTTTATGCATTAAACAGAATAGGGATCATATTATCAGCCTGGAGTAACCAAGTCACAACTTTCTAGAAGGGTGATACCTACCAATTGGCAACCTCCAAAAGGGAAGAGAAGCATGTCCCAAAGGAAAGGAAAACTCTGAGAGATTTGTCCTTCTGCTTCCTATTACCTGCATCTGTGGCTCAAGGTTGAATAAAGAGTCATCTAATATTTCATTCAAACCTCCAAGATACCTACTGGTATCAGAGTTCACTTTATTCCAAGTGTGATGAAAAATTATTGAACAGTTTTGAACAAGTAGTTGATTGGAATTGTGTTCTTAAAATAATTACTGTAGTTGCTACGATGCACACAAACTTCAAGGTGAAAGCAGAGCAAGAGTGGAAGAAGAAAGATCAGTTAAATATCTCAGATGAGAAACTAGAGTGGTAGCAGAGGAGGTGGTGAGATTTGGTCTGATTAAAGATATATTTTGAACCCTGAACAAAAAGAATGTGCTGATGGATTAGATGTTGGCTGTGAGTGAGCAGAATCAAAGCTGATTCTTTTGGAATCAAGCAACAGCATGATAAGTGATGTTATTTATTGAGATAGAGAATATAGGAAAGGAAGCAGGTTTGGACATGTGGATTCAAGGGTTCCATCTTGAACATGTTAAATTTTATCAGCCCATTGTTCTCTGAGTAGAAATGCTCACAGACAGCTGGCTATGTGAGTCTAGACTTTCTGGAAGAAGTCAGGACTAGAAATATGATTTGACAGTCATCAGTGTCTTGATACATTTAAAGTCATTTGCATGGATGAAATCACTAAAACATGATCACAGGAACTCACCAATATTGAGAGATTTAGGAATATGAGGAGGATCTAGCAAGGGAGAAAGAGAAAGAAGAGACAGAGATAGAAGAACAAAAAGAAAAAAAAATGAGAGTGCAAAGTCTTGGAACAGCAAAGACGTTTTAAGAAAAGAACATAACCTGTTGTGTCAAATGCAACTGAAAGATCAAGAAAAATGATCATTGATAATTCACCATTGGATTTGGCAAAACAACTTTTTAGCCCTTTTTTCTAGGTGTTTTGAAATCTTCATTATCACGTCTTAAGGTGTGGCTTTAAACATTTTTGCGTTGAGCACTCAGTTGATGTTTTTAATCTGGATACCTGTGACTTTCTATTCTGGCAATATTTCTCATATTATTTCAGTATTTTTGTTTTCTTTCCCTCTGCTTTCTCATGCCATTTTTTCTGGAATTCTTCTTATTTAGATGTTCAACTTCCTAG
>NW_012147886.1:3112853-3114958 GCF_000956105.1 Propithecus coquereli | reverse complement strand
AATATGTCAATAGTGTGAATTTTATAGGAGGAATAATATATGCAGAGACATCCTACTTGCTTGATCACATAACCTTTTTGTATAGACTATTATGAGAGGTTGGGGGTGTTGATGTGTTTTTGATCTTAGTAATCATTTTCCTAACACCCTGCACTGCACAATTCACCGGGAAGAGATGTAAAAGGAATAGAAAATAGAACATGGAGGATGAGTCATAATAGATCTGGCTTTGAACCCCAGTCCTGCCACCTACTTCCTGTGTGATTGTGGAAAAGTCAACCAACTTTTTTGAGTCCCAATTTCCTCATCTATATAACAGAGTTAACGAGATCTACCTTGTATATTGTTGTTAGGATATTTGGAGACAGAAAATGTATGACCTACAGCACAGTTCCTGGTACTAAGTAGGTGCTCCTACTATACTTTCTTCCTCCTATATAATTATGTGTTTTAATGAGGGGTTAATAGCCAGCAGGATGATGGCAGATGGGAAGCCATTTGTGACTGGTAAGCATCATGTTTTTGAATGTTGTGTGTAATGGGGTAGGGAAGGGGAGAAGTCTCCTTTTCATACAAAGACACTATTGATCTGTAAGGGAAAAAGGAAAATCTCTGCACCACAGTGTGACCAGATATCTACAAACTTATTGCTTGCACAAGACCACAAATCCTGGCTATACATTTCATTTCATCTTTTTGAAATGACAATGAGAAGTAAAGGAAATCAAATGTTGGCTTGTAGTTGCAACTTGCAGAAGAGCAGGTATACCAGACCAATCTGTTATGAAGTCATATGCCTTCTCTCTTCCCCTTCCATTTGAACTTCCCTACCCATAGCACCCATCTTTAGAAAGAACTCTAGACTGTACTTGGTGAAGGGCTGGCTAATATAAGATAGGGTAGGAAGCTGGCCCAACAGTGGCCTGTATCTAATTACTTGCATGGAGGTTTGATATCAAGGGTAATAGAAATTACCAAATAGCAATCAAACGTACTTCCTTTGTGATTCATCTGAGGTAGAAGAGTACTTAGTTAACTGAGAGAAACAGAGCAGATAGGCAAAGAGAAGACACACTGTCACTGGGATTTTTTCTTGTGACTTTGATGAGTTCTTCCTTCTTAGATAGCAAGAATATAAGCAGCAAATGAAGTTCATTAATCCCTCCGCCTCTGTATTCCCATTCTATCATTTACAAAAGTCTTCCTCCCAGCCAAAAGTTGGGAAGAAACTGAAACATTCCATTTCTCATTTTTCTTTAAAGTGTAGAGATTGACTTTTGTTCTCTCAGGACCAAGATGAGAGGTGGCCTCCGAGTTGATTACCTAGGTAGGTTGACTTCAAAGTGACTGAGAGGTGACGATCACCATAAGTCCACACAGATCCAGACGTGCCAAGCATGGGTGGACTTTCTCTCCTTTGCTTGTCAACAGCTTTGATGCTGTGCCAGGTGAAGCTGTCTATAGCCATTAGCTACTTTGATGACATCAGACACATGTAGACATATTACCTGGCAGCATAAGCCCTACATTCCTGTGGAAACTCAGGTTAATCTTAAAGGATCATCTGAAAAATTTCTTTTGTATGTTTTGGGGGTTTTATTAAGAATCGGTCAAATATTTATCTTTCAGATGAGGTCAATAACTATACCCTAATCCTTTTCTCTTTTACAAAACCACAGATCCTCTAAGCTAAGGACTGATGCCAGCACTTATATTTTTGTTTTGCATAGTTTTTGTGAGCACCTTCCACATTTCAGTGGCTATGGAAATGAGAGGAATAGGCTCTGGGCTGGGACTGATGGGTCTCAGGTTTTAATCCACGTTCTGCCATTGTCGCTGTCACTTTGAGCAAATGTCTTCCCATCTCTCAGCCTTTTATTTCCTAAATGGGATAGAATTTAGTTGACTGGGACTAAAAGCCTTCCCTAGAAATGATGATGTCCAACTGCCTTCCCTTTACAAGTGAGAAAATGGAGGCTTTGGGGAGCTCTTGCTGGGATCCAAGGCTGCTCATGGATGAGTTTTTGGCACTCGGCACTCAGTTCTCACTCCTCTGGTAATAGCGCTCTGGTTTCCTTTGGAGAGCCTCCATTTCTCTCATTCTC
>NW_012147886.1:3107481-3112803 GCF_000956105.1 Propithecus coquereli | reverse complement strand
GAATTCTTCTTATTTAGATGTTCAACTTCCTAGATTGATTTTCTAATATTTCTCTCCTATTCTCTGTCTTCATGTGTTTGATTCTACTGCGAGATTTGAGCAACTCAACTTTTCAAAGTGAAGGAGAAGCCAGAGTCAGATAGCTGGCAAGGAGAAGAACCTAAGGATCTATTTGCTTTATTTACAGACTTTAAACCAATCACTTCCAACCTTATGCCTCAGACCTGGGGTATTATGTAAGAGGGTGTGCACATCCTTTGGCAGTCTTCAGTAGGATTTCGAAAGCTTAGAAGGAAGGGAAAGCGTAGCTTGAGGGGAAGGAAAGTGCCCAGGAAATTTACTTGTCTTGTAGGCACAAGTTAAAGAAAACTTCCACCAATACTATAGTAAATCCCAGAAGTTCCTGTTGATCTCAGAAGAATTTGAAAGAAGGCATTTCACTGGGTTACTTACCTGCTGATAAGAAAGACACACTTAAAGCAATTGTATCCTCAAGTTCCTTAAGGCTTTGATATTCAGAGGGCACCAAACTCTACTTTGTTGTTACCGTGACTATTTCCTGTACATTCATTCGACCCTTTGATTCACATTTTGTCAGTTTTTTCCTAGACTTCAAGTTTTGTGATTCTATAATTTTATGGTCTCTTAAAATGCTGAAATGTTATGATTTGAGTTCATAATTTTACATAACACCTTCCACCATGTGCTAGGTACCTTGAGGGACTTTCAAAACAGAAGATACGGTCTCTGTTTTTCAATTGTATGAATAAAATTTTAAAACAGGGAAGGGGGAAGGCAACACAAGACAGACAAAATCATACTCTGAATTTAAGATGGCAACTATGTTTTTTTCTTGCATGCCAATGCAATAGGATTTACAGAGACTACTTTGAGTGTTGAATTAAGGAATTCACACTAAACCATGTGTAGGTTCAAAATGAAGAAGTGTCACATTTGATTAGAGATATTAGGTTTCAGCATAAAATGGAAGAATAGCCTTTATTTCTCTCTGCGTTTATCCTTCTACAAGTGTTTTAAGAATTTATGAGAGAGAGAGAGAGATCAATGTAAGGTGGAGACGTCAGAGAATATTTCCTTTGGTAGGTGGTAAGATTTTGCTAAGAAGAGAGATTCATGAGTGACCTTCCAGGGAAGGATAACAGGGAGAATAAACAAAGTATTATGACTATTTTATGCCAAGCCTTTATTAGCATAACCGTTAGCATCTGGGGGCTCTGACCTCTGGCTCCAGCTTTACCAGTTACTAGTTGTGAGTCCTAATACATATCATTTCTTCTTTCACAGCCAGTATTGTCATTCATAAATGACAATTTCATTTCTGAGCCAATATTGTCATTCAAAAAACGAGAAAAAGATAATATGATGCTGTAATTTGCTCTCTAAAGGATGTTGTATGGAATTCTGTGTTCATGAGATGTTAATGGATGTTATCAGAAAAAGCATTCTGTGATCAAGTGAACTGAAGGAATACTGGCCAAACACAACTAAACTGGGTTATTTAGTGCATATTTAGAATCTTGAATATGTCAATAGTGTGAATTTTATAGGAGGAATAATATATGCAGAGACATCCTACTTGCTTGATCACATAACCTTTTTGTATAGACTATTATGAGAGGTTGGGGGTGTTGATGTGTTTTTGATCTTAGTAATCATTTTCCTAACACCCTGCACTGCACAAGTCACCGGGAAGAGATGTAAAAGGAATAGAAAATAGAACATGGAGGATGAGTCATAATAGATCTGGCTTTGAACCCCAGTCCTGCCACCTACTTCCTGTGTGATTGTGGAAAAGTCAACCAACTTTTTTGAGTCCCAATTTCCTCATCTATATAACAGAGTTAACGAGATCTACCTTGTATATTGTTGTTAGGATATTTGGAGACAGAAAATGTATGACCTACAGCACAGTTCCTGGTACTAAGTAGGTGCTCCTACTATACTTTCTTCCTCCTATATAATTATGTGTTTTAATGAGGGGTTAATAGCCAGCAGGATGATGGCAGATGGGAAGCCATTTGTGACTGGTAAGCATCATGTTTTTGAATGTTGTGTGTAATGGGGTAGGGAAGGGGAGAACTCTCCTTTCCATACAAAGACACTATTGATCTGTAAGGGAAAAAGGAAAATCTCTGCACCACAGTGTGACCAGATATCTACAAACTTATTGCTTGCACAAGACCACAAATCCTGGCTATACATTTCATTTCATCTTTTTGAAATGACAATGAGAAGTAAAGGAAATCAAATGTTGGCTTGTAGTTGCAACTTGCAGAAGAGCAGGTATACCAGACCAATCTGTTATGAAGTCATATGCCTTCTCTCTTCCCCTTCCATTTGAACTTCCCTACCCATAGCACCCATCTTTAGAAAGAACTCTAGACTTACTTGGTGAAGGGCTGGCTAATATAAGATAGGGTAGGAAGCTGGCCCAACAGTGGCCTGTATCTAATTACTTGCATGGAGGTTTGATATCAAGGGTAATAGAAATTACCAAATAGCAATCAAACGTACTTCCTTTGTGATTCATCTGAGGTAGAAGAGTACTTAGTTAACTGAGAGAAACAGAGCAGATAGGCAAAGAGAAGACACACTGTCACTGGGATTTTTTCTTGTGACTTTGATGAGTTCTTCCTTCTTAGATAGCAAGAATATAAGCAGCAAATGAAGTTCATTAATCCCTCCGCCTCTGTATTCCCATTCTATCATTTACAAAAGTCTTCCTCCCAGCCAAAAGTTGGGAAGAAACTGAAACATTCCATTTCTCATTTTTCTTTAAAGTGTAGAGATTGACTTTTGTTCTCTCAGGACCAAGATGAGAGGTGGCCTCCGAGTTGATTACCTAGGTAGGTTGACTTCAAAGTGACTGAGAGGTGACGATCACCATAAGTCCACACAGATCCAGACGTGCCAAGCATGGGTGGACTTTCTCTCCTTTGCTTGTCAACAGCTTTGATGCTGTGCCAGGTGAAGCTGTCTATAGCCATTAGCTACTTTGATGACATCAGACACATGTAGATATATTACCTGGCAGCATAAGCCCTACATTCCTGTGGAAACTCAGGTTAATCTTAAAGGATCATCTGAAAAATTTCTTTTGTATGTTTTGGGGGTTTTATTAAGAATCGTTGGTCAAATATTTATCTTTCAGATGAGGTCAATAACTATACCCTACTCCTTTTCTCTTTTACAAAACCACAGATCCTCTAAGCTAAGGACTGATGCCAGCAGTTGTATTTTTGTTTTGCATAGTTTTTGTGAGCGCCTTCCACATTTCAGTGGCTATGGAAATGAGAGGAATAGGCTCTGGGCTGGGACTAATGGGTCTCAAGTTTTAATCCACGTTCTGCCATTGTCGCTGTCACTTTGAGCAAATGTCTTCCCATCTCTCAGCCTTTTATTTCCTAAATGGGATAGGATTTAGTTGACTGGGACTAAAAGCCTTCCCTAGAAATGATGATGTCCAACTGCCTTCCCTTTACAAGTGAGAAAATGGAGGCTTTGGGGAGCTCTTGCTGGGATCCAAGGCTGCTCATGGATGAGTTTTTGGCACTCGGCACTCAGTTCTCACTCCTCTGGTAATAGCGCTCTGGTTTCCTTTGGAGAGCCTCCATTTCTCTCATTCTCCATCCAGTAAAAGGAGCTAACCTCAGTCCCCACTCTGGGGTGAACATGCAGCTTAAGCCTGCCCAATCAGCATGTTTTGTATCCTCACATTTCTCAGACTTTGCGACTGGTTGAGAGATGACTCTGGACTTGAACCAGGCAAAAGAGAGCCAATGAAATGCAATTAGAAAGCTTTGCTTTGAGAACTGTTGAAAAACAAGACATGCAATTTCTACTGGGGTGGATGAGAGTAAGGTGCAGTAAATTCAAGCTTTGCTTCAATCAAGAGAGGAAGCCCGCTTGATAATAGAGTCAAAGAACAAATGAGAGAGCATGTTATGAGAGGAAGATTGAGTCCTGTGAATATAATTTGAGTCCCTGGACCCAACTTCAACTAAACACTGGAGTCAGACTGCCCTAGTTTAAATCACAATTCTGCCACAAACAAGCAATGTGACCTCTTTGAGCAAATCGCTAGATTTCTGCATGTCTCAGTCCCTTCAATGAGGTGAATGAAGATGACAAGTGGAAACTTCATAAGATTACTGTGATGAATAAATGATTTCACATATATACATACACACACACATACACACATATATAGTTACCACTAATATGACTGGACTTTGCCATTATATGAGCCACTATATTCCATATTTTGCTTAAGCCAGTTTGATCTCTCACAAAATTCATTAATCATCAAGTTAGTGGCAGATCTTAAAACCAGATCTTTTGACCCCCACTTCAGAGAAATTAATCTGCCATCACTACAACCATACATAAAATTAAGATATTGGACTGGATAGAGAACCAGTCCATATAGTCTCTGAGTTTATTAAATTGCATGTCAATTGATGTTAAATATGAGGTATTCAGTACTAGGAATGGTTGTTGATTTTTATTAGGTGTAATACTGTTACAATGTTAAACAAGAAAATGTTCCTTCTAGGAAATGTTATATGCTAAAGTACATAGGAATCAATGTTATAAAGTCTGTAATTTGCTTTAAAATAATTTAGCTAAATCCACAGAACAAGACAAAACAAATGTGACAAAATGCTAGTAACTACTGTTCAACTGAATGATGGATAATTGAGTGTTCATTATAAAATTAACTTCTTGTATGTTTGAAAAATTTTATAATGTAAATCTTGATTACAACTGCTAGCTTATATGTCTTCCACACTTCAGTGTAGGCACCATAAGGGCAAGGAACACATCTACCTTGCTTGCTGTTGTATCCCCAGTGGCTGGAATACGGTATCTGCTCAAGAAATGTGCAATTAAAGGTGAACAAGTTAGGCTTTGTCAGTTGAGGAGGAGGAGCTTTAGGCCAGGTGTAACAGAAGATGAGGGGGCTCTGCCGTATCCTCTCATCACCCATCAGTTCCATGCATGCTGGTACCTAGGGCTTCTCTGCTGAGGGCTTCCCGCTAGGCACTCAGCCTCTGCAGGGGGCTGCCAGAAGTTAGAGGAAGTGGACGTCCCTCAAGAGTAGCCCTGAACCAATGAGGAACAGAAGGTGGAGGATAATTATTTTAGCTTTCTTGCCCCTCTAGTGGAACAACCTGAGGCTTATTCCGCATTGTCTCCTAGAGGTCCCCAGTGTAATTGAGCCCCGGTTGCCCAAAGCAGTAACCAGCTCGTAAGCACACCTTTATTGGTTTCCTTCTCTTCTCTTTCTTACACCTATAC
>NW_012147886.1:3105727-3107431 GCF_000956105.1 Propithecus coquereli | reverse complement strand
TTTTGTATGTTTGAAAAATTTTATAATGTAAATCTTGATTACAACTTCTGGCTTATATGTCTTCCACACTTCAGTGTAGGCACCATAAGGGCAGGGAACACATCTACCTTGCTTGCTGTTGTATCCCCAGTGGCTGGAATATGGTATCTGCTCAAGAAATGTACAATTAAAGGTGAACAAGTTAGGCTTTGTCAGTTGAGGAGGAGGAGCTTTAGGCCAGTTGTAGCAGAAGATGAGGATGCTCTGCCGTATCCTTTCATCACCCATCAGTTCCATGCATGCTGGTAGGGCTTCTCTGCTGAGGGCTTCCTGCTAGGCACTCAGCCTCTGCAGGGGGCTGCCAGAAGTCAGAGGAAGTGGACGTCCCTCAAGAGTAGCCCTGAACCAATGGGGAACAGAAGGTGGAGGATAATTATTTTAGCTTTCTTGCCCCTCTAGTGGAACAACCTGAGGCTTATTCCGCATTGTCTCCTAGAGGTCCCCAGTGTAATTGAGCCCCGGTTGCCCAAAGCAGTAACCAGCTCGTAAGCACACCTTTATTGGTTTCCTTCTCTTCTCTTTCTTCCACCTATACTCCCCTACCAATGTATCCTGGAATCACTTCCAAAATAAACTACTTGCCTTCAAATTCTTGTCTAGGATGCAATTTATAGGAGACAACCTGAGCCAGAAAGATAAAGAAGATTGAGTCTAAACAAAGTCACCAGGAGTAGATATAGAGAGGAGGAGTTGGATGGGAAAACTTTCTGGATAGACTGAAAAGAACTTGGTCCCTATTGCTGTGGGGTGATTCAGAAGAAGATATTTCTCCCTCATGAAAACCCGTGGTCCATGCATGTCTGACTAGGTCATTGGTTTGGCTCTATTGGATATTGGGAAAATTCTGTGCTCAGCACCAGTTCCACCACTTCTAGAAGGAAATTACTTGGCTATTCCTCTGTCAACCCTCCTTTCTGCCTTCTCCATGGAGATATTTCTTGGGGCTGGTTTTTGAATCACAAGCCAAATACTCTTTTCCTCTCTGCATGGTAACTTTGAAGCACTGTGAGGACATATGCTCTTCCCTGAGAGCCAAACCTGAATTCCACCCTGGCTTCTTCAAATGCCCTTGGATGAAAATAGACATTCCTTTCTCCTGCAATCCTTGTGTATTCTTATTCATTAGACATACTATGTTAAATCCATTAATGAAGCAGTTATGCCTATGAAGCTTCTAAATTGTATCCCACTCATAGTAAAGTCCCCATGAAATGAAGCCCAAAACTGAGAAAAAATAAAGTTTCCTTAGCTACCCCAAAATAAAGTTGTCTTAGCTACCCATCGTCTGTGGGGTATAATATAATCTGCTCAGCCTGACAATCAAGGACCTCGATGATTCAAAGCTCTAGAGGTAGTGGGAAGGTTCAAATAGACTGAAATTTGATTTCTGACAGTTTTTCCACCTTCCTGGGTGGTTGTGAATCCATGTCCTCTGTTTTATCATCTCTCCAAACAAACAACAGTGTACACCATCCACAATAACACAGCTCTTACTTATCCAGGCACATGAGAAGCTTATTGCTCATAAGAAAATCATGTTAAAAGGATGAATGAATCAACCAATAAACCTTTATCTTCATTCGTATTTCCAAACACTCCACCAGAATTATTGTTATAAATCTTCTAATCACCTAGTGTGAAAATTCAGTCACTTTTGACTTCTCT
>NW_012147886.1:3101399-3104682 GCF_000956105.1 Propithecus coquereli | reverse complement strand
GTCATGACATCCGTCTTGTTAGCACAATCTCTTTGGTTGATATTCTCATTTGTCCACTTGCTTACTTGCTGCCATGTTGTAAGATGTTCTATGGAGAGGCTCACATAGCAAGGAACCAATGAAGGCCTCCAACTACAAACTTGCAAGGAACAGAAGCCCTAGTCTAACAGCCTGTGAGAAGCTGAATCCTGCCAACCACCCATGTGAGTGAACAAAGAAGCCAGTCCTGCCCAGTGGAGCCTTGAGATGATTGCAGCCTTGTGAGAGACCCAGAGCCATAGGACCCAGCTAGTCTGTGCCCAGATTCTGGGCTTAAAGAACTGAGATAATAAACGCTGCTCCTTCAAGCCACTATGTTTTGGGGTAATTTGTTATACAATAATAGATAACCTCAACATCTACTTCTGCAAATTCTGACCACCATGTTCATTTGATCTCAATATACTTTTCTATTGATTGATGGTTAGTGGCGTGGATTGATATTGTCCTTATATTCTCTCTAAGCCTTGTCAGGGCTTTATATAAAAATTGTTAGCTTCTATCAGCATGGTTTGTAAATTTATCTTCATAGAGCTAGTATGTAATTCTGTAAAACTAGGAATTTAACAAATAAGAACTTTTCATCTCAGTGAAAATATGTCAAGTATAGATGACCTAATGGTTTACACATTTATGTGGTGATAACTATTGTTCAAATTCTACAAATAAAGAAAACAAGACTCAAGTAAAGGTATTTGCTCAAGAGCACCCATCCAGCAAGTGTTAAAATCAGATGTCAAGCTCAGATGTGTGCACTGACAAAACCAACCTCTTTCCCCTAAACGAAAGTTACCTACTGGAGCTACCCACTGCAACCATCTGAGGAACATTAAACAAACATTGAAAGATTCTGATTTAATTCTTCTGGGCACAGCCTGGGCATTGAGATGTTTAAAATCTGCCCAGCCGATTCTAATATGTAGCTAAATTTGAGAACTAGTAGATACACCATTAAGCATCTCAAATTGTGTTTATCCCCAGTAGAATTTAACCGCACTCTGCCTTGATTCCTGAGTTTGTAACTAAGCCATTTGAGTCCTTGTTGTAAAGGACAAAGTTTCACCAAGACAGAACAATCTGTTGAGTACATTCTGTAGGGAGAAGTATTTTAGGTGAGGAAGAAATAGAGGGGAAACAATAAACTCTGACCTTGAGTTACACATTGAAGAAGATTTTATTACAGACCAGGATATTGGTCAGCAGTATTTCTACATCTTATAGAGCTACACTGTATACTCAGATTTCACTTGCCCTTGAGTAATGGTCATTTCCCTCGAATGATAGTATTTTGGAGATAGAAGAGAACCTAGAATTCCATCATTTTATACACAAGGAAACTGAATCTTGTAAAAGAGAAATGATTTGCTAAAGACCACCAATAAATTAGTGACAGAATTGGATCTAGTTTAGATATTTAGACTCCTAGACTATGAATCTTTCCACAATACCTGAGCAAACTCTTTTTGATTGAATTCTAGATAGGTATATTGTATCTCTTTCAAAAGTATGTAACTGACAAAGAGTTTTAGGCCTCTTCAAACTCGTGTTCTGTTTCCTCCTGCAGAGTGCCAGATTTCAGAAATGGTTCATTTGCCACTCCCTGTGTCTGGAAATTCTTTCCTTAAAGATATTTTTGTCATCTCCTTCCCTTCATTTAAATCTTTGCTCAAATGCTACCTTACCAGAGAGGCCTGCCCCAACCACTGCATGTGAAATAGCAGCCCTCAGCATTGTCTATTTCATATGCTCTATTTTTCTACAGCTTTTCATCATCAACCAAAACATATTTTGTTCAATCATTTATTTCTGTCTCCTCCTCTCATCTCACTAGAATGTAAACTGTATAAAAAAAGAGTCCTTGTCTGGTTCCTTGCCTACTGTACCTCTGCGGTACCTTGTCTACTGTACCTCAATAAACATAAGCTGAATAAATATAGAATTAATAGTTAAAGCTTCAAAGATGAACCAGCCTGAGAATGAATACATTCAGCAGCAAGAGACACATTCAAGTATAGGTTGGGTTACCACTTAAAAGGGACAGTGAAAATGGTATTCAGATATAAATGGGAAATTAAATCTGATAACTTCAAAATCCCTTCCAAAACTGAGATTCTGCAATGTAAAAGATTACTGTTCCAAACAGATTATTCATGGTTGCTGGAATTTTCATGGATTTTTTAAATAAATGTTTAATTAATTCAATATTTTCATTTATTCAAGGCATATTTAGTGAGAGCCTGCTCTATGCATGTTAGATACGGTGGTTACACAAAAAAATGTAAGACAAAAGTGGATGCTTTCTTATTATCTTGAGCCTACCTCTCCATTCCTGATTGCTTATCTTCCTAGAAGTGTCTCCCTACTTTCAAGTGTTCTTTTATCATTTTTAGAAATTCAAATTTAGCCTAAATTGTGGCCACTGGGAAAAGTGAGAGTACCTTCACAGTATAATTTTATAGTGTACAAGGTTATGACCTTCCTTGCAGAACAACTCATGAAAAAGATAACCACGTACCATCACTCCCTAAGGTCTCACCCTTCCTGAAATGAAGAAAAGAAGGATATAACATACCTTTTATCTTTTTATTTCTTTCCCCTGGGTGACTTTCAACTATAGTATATGTTGGTGAGGGGTTAAAAGACCAGAAGAGGTTCTTGTCAGATGAAATATTAAATTCTTCCTGGAGTTACTTATATTACGACCATTCTCCATTACTCATTCTGGAAGAAGGACTAGAAATAGATTTTTGCATTTTAAACCATCAAACCTGACTCTCCTTAGGTGTTTTCCCAGGGACTTACCTCAATCCATCTTCCAAGATTTTGATCAACAAAAATCACCACCAGTGTACCAAAGGCAGTGTGTTGGACCTTATGATTATGAATAACATTAAAACATATCAGCTTTATAGGGATATAATTCACAAACCATAAATTTCACCTATAAATTTTTACCCTTTAAAGGTGAAATTAAATAGCTTTCTATGTATTCACAGAGTTGTGCAATCATCACCACAACTATCTAATTTCAGAAAACTCTCATCACCTTGAAGAGAATTCTGTACCTTTCTTGTCACTCCCTATTATCCCTTCCCACAAGTTCCTGACAAACCCTAATCTACTTTTTGTCTCTATGGATTTTCCTCTTTTGGACATTTCATATAAATGGGATCATGGAATATGTGGTCTTTTTGGCCTCATGTCTTTCACTTAGCATAATGTTTTCAAGGTTCATCCATGTTGT
>NW_012147886.1:3098315-3098978 GCF_000956105.1 Propithecus coquereli | reverse complement strand
TTATTGTTTTGGTATCAATGTAATACTAAACTTATAGAATGAGTTATAAAGTGTTCCTTCTCTTCTATTTTTCTGGAAGAGTCTGTGAATAATTGGTATTGGATCAATGAAGATTGTCCAGTTAGAGAGACAGAAAAAAAAAAAAAAGAATGAAAGATCAAGTCTCAGAGACCTGTGAGACACCATCAACTTTAAGAATGTACACACCTTACTGTCTCTGCATTTATACTTGATGGTAATTAACAGGGGCTGAATAGCAGCTATAGAAAACGTGTATTTCTTTTCTTTTTATTTCAGGGTATTATGAGGATACAAACATTTTGGATACATTTTATGTCTTTGCCTCACCCAAGTGAGGGTTAGAGGCATGCCCTTACCCTCTACAATGCTCACTGTGTCCTTTAGTTGTGAGTTTATTCCCCCTAACCCCCTAATCCGTGGAGAATATTACAGCCATGTGAGCACCATAGTGTTAATCAGTTAGTACCAATTTGATGGCGAGTACAAGTGGGGCCCATTCTTCCCATCTTGTGATACCTCACTTCAGATAATGGGTTCAAGTTCAATCCAGGAAAATATAAGTGGTGCTAGATCACTGTCATTTCTTAGAATTGAGTAATATTCCATTGTATACATATAGCAAATTTTAATAATCCACTCATG
>NW_012147886.1:3085129-3097840 GCF_000956105.1 Propithecus coquereli | reverse complement strand
ATCTCTGGATTCTCAGTCCTGTTCCAAAGGTCTATGTCTCTGTTCTTGTGCCAATACCATGCTGTTTTAGTTATCATACCCTTGTAGTACAGCTTGAAGTCTGGTAGACTGATACCTCCCAGTTTGTTCTTTTTACTTAAGATTGCTTTGACTATACGAGGTCTTTTCTGGTTCCATACAAAGCACAGAATTATTTTTTCTAGGTTTGTAAAGAATGATGATGGTACTTTGATAGGGATTGCATTAATTCTGTAGATCACTTTAGGTAGTATGGATATTTTAATGATATTGATTCTACCAATCCATAAGCAAAGTAGATTTTTGAGAAAACATGTATTTCTTTTCACACTCATTTCTACAGCTCCCTATTATTTTACATCAGGCAATCTTCATTGACTTTATGTTACTGCCTAGCTTCCATGAGGACTTAGTCTGCAACTTCTGAAACAGAAGAACATTAGAGTGAAGGGGAAGGCTATTTTAGGAAGGGGAAAATAACAGAAACAAAGAATAAGATGTAAAAAGGTGTGTGGCTTGTTGGGGGAGACTGAAGATGAGTTTGGCTGAGCAGAAGCTCTTTGTGGGAAGTTAATTGTAGGTATATCTGGAAAGAATAACTGGAGCTAGATGGTGGAGGGCATAAACAGCAATGCTTTTACATGTAATTTTAGAGTTCTTCATGTGCTTCAGAGAACAAAAATGCTGTGTATCTTATTTGATCCTCACAAATACCCTGTAAATGGATACTACAGTTATTACTCTACAAATGTGGAGATTAAAGCTGAGAGTCATACAGGCTGTCAGTGGCCAATAATGGTAAAACTAGAACCAGAACCCAGATCTCTCAGTCCAGCCCTCTACTGATTCACAGTCTAGCCATCACAAATAAGCCAGACATGGGCCAGAACTTTGTCTTATTCTCTGCTCTGTTCTTGACACATAGAACAACACCACACACTTGGATAAAAGAAATGGTTGAATCCTTCCAACCAAAATCTTCTTACTCTATTGTCAAATCTCATTGGCTTCCACAGGGACTTACAGCACACACAACTCCTGGAAGGTAGGAAGATTTAGGCAGAGATATTCACTTCAGCTTCTTAGCTCCTTTCATAAGTTGAATTGGTTCCTTTGCTGGGAATTTTCTGTTTCAGAAGGCACCAGGGACTGGGCTCATCACAGGACTCCTTAAATGAGGAAATAAAGCTGTCCTTGGGGATGATGGCAGATAGGCTGGCCAGCAGGTGGGGATTGAAGGCCACAGTGACAGGCAGTTATCATTTGAAAAACATACTCTATTTCCAGATTATTTCCAATAGCTCTCCAAGATGTGACCACTATTTGCTTAGGAAAAAAAATTTGTCCTGAACTTTATGCCCTCTGCAGAAGGATCCTTGCATCCTTATATCAATCTTCCAGTCCTCCATATTTGTATTTATGAATTGTTTTTGGATGATTAGATTTAGAATGTGACATTATAAAAGGCTGCTGAATTTTCAAGGCCCCAAATTTGAAAGTTATATTGTATTTTGTTCATTCATGAATTAGCAGACATCTAATCTAGATTTAGCTTAGTTTTTTATAGAGAGTACCAGACAGGGAATCTAGACACTTGCATCTTATACATGTTCAAATACAGTGACCCTTTGCTGGTCCCATGAGATCTCTGAGTTTCAGAGTCCTTTCCTGTAAAACAGGGATGGATAATTCCTAAGAACCTTCCAGGTTTACAGTTCATTTACATAAGTTTCACAGTGTTCTCTAAGAAGCTTCAACTTCTGTGACTGATTTTGCTGTTATTGTTGTTCCTAATTCCAACTGAAAGACACGCGGGCTTGGTTATACCCATGACATATTTTTACAGTGATCTCAAAAGGTTCCAACCAAATTAAATATTTTCTCTAGCAATATTTTGTATTTGTATAGCATCTTGTAATTTTTAAAAATAACATGAATTACTTAATTTGTTTTACTTGTTTCTACAGTAACTCTTAAAGAGACCAGATAGGTGGTGGCACATTAAGGGAATTTCTCCCATTGTATACCTGAGGAAACAACTTCACAGAATTTCAGGAATTTATCTAAAATAATGTGACTAATTATGGAAGAAGTGGAACCAGAGCTTATGTCATCTAATACATGGCCCAGAGCTTTTAAAAGTATTATTAAACAACTACTTATGTGTAAATCACTGTGCTGGGATACCTTCTTATGGGACCATAAGGCATGTCCCAATTTTCCAGGAGTTTCCAATATAATAGTACATCTGTAATCAAATAATTTGGGTAAATTGTGTAAGGGTAACAATTGAAGTGGGAAGATGAATTAAGGGAACACAGGATAGGGAGGAACTTGGGGGGTTCATGAAAGGATCAAGTATGAGAAGGTATCTGAATTTGGTCTTAAAAAATGGATGAGTTATCCAGGCACAGGATGGAGGAATGGCTTACCTGGTGGAGAGAACAACGTGACAAAAATACAAAGGTGAGAAACAATGTTTTATGTGCAGGGAAAGATACACATTTCTTTCTAGAGCATGGATTGGAAAACCATAATTGGAGTGAAATAATGTTAGAAATAGAGCTGGGGTCAGATCACAAAAGGTTGCATTTGCCTTGTTAAAAGAGGTTGGAGCTTTCCCTGGAGAATGTGATGGGAAGCTATTGAGGGGTTTTATGTGGAGGAATGAGTTGGTCCCATTTGCAGATAGCCCACTGTTGTGAAGGTTATAAGGAGGTTATAAGATAGGGACAAGATAGGAGAAGGAATTCAGTTTTCAGGCTTTAGTGTAAGATAGAAAATTCTCAGATGTCCTTTTTTTGGAGCAAAAGCAATGACTTGAGTAGAAAACCCAACAGAAGAGATCATCTTTCCAGAGGAAAGTAAGATATTTTGGCAGCTTAGAGTTGTGCACACTAAAATCTCTTAGAGTAATGAATGATGATCAGATTTCCCATTGGAATAAGCTAAAAATATACTGTAAATAAGATAAAGCTGATAACTACTACTAATAAAGAAAATGAGTTAACTGTTGTAGTCTAGGTGGTAAATGAAGCTTTTTACATTCATGATATTACTCAATACTCCCAACAGCTTTGTGAAGTAGGTATACTTATCACACAGATGGAAAAATTGAGTCACAAAGCAAATAAGTTAGCTGCTAAAGGTCACAGAGGTAGTGTGTAATGGAGTTAGAATTCAAATACAGGTTGGACTGTTTCTTCAAATGTATCTCTCACTTGTTACATATCCTTAAGTGAAAAGAATCACACTTAGAGAAAGAATGGAGGGTACAGAATGCCAAGAGGAGAGGGTGGGGTCTGGTACACGAGGTGATGTGTGTTCCATGCATGCAGTTCAGAGGCAGCAGTGATGCCCAATGGGGCAGTGTCCTCACCAGGGAACAGGAAAAGAAGACACAGCCACAGTTACTCTCTGAGGCCTACAGAAGTGATGTAAAACAAGTTTGAAGGCTCAGAGGGCAGGCCACTGAATGGGACTGAGAAATTCTCTAACTCCGCCTACTCTGCTGTTTCCCATTTTTGGTTTCTTATATAGACTCTGTTCTGAGTCCTACCTGCTTTTCTCTAACTGTTTAAAAGCTATATTTTAGTAAACTTTCCCAAGTGCTTATCTCTACCTCATTGTCATGCCTACTGCTTTTGCTATGGGCTAAAAAAAAAAAAAACAAAACAAAAAAAAACCCTCTACATTGGAACTCAATGCCATCAAATTGACTTGTGTTCCTTCTGGATTACTTTCTGTCATCTTTTCTCAAACTCTTGGTTAGAAATAAGGGAAGGCAGGAAAAAAGGAATTTTGGAGATAAAAAATATATACTAGGTCATAATTAAGAATATTATCCCACCAAATTAAACTTTAATGTTTATAAAACACCAGAAAAATCTATGGAGTCACTATTACTTTTCACAAGAATGTGAGCTCCCTGAGGAGAAGTGATGTGTCCATCTTGTTCATGGGTATGTCCTGTGTAATGCATGGTAAACACCTAAGAAACAGCTATCATTGAACAAATGGATTAATAAATAGTTTTCAAACAATTTTCTCCCTACACTCAGATAATAGTTGGTTCTATTAATTTTCAGAAACACATCAATTCCAGTGACGTTTAGGTGGGACATAGATGTGCAGGGGCATAGAGCTGGCCTCGGATAATGGAAAATCTGCCTTTGAGAGCAGGATTAGGTTGGTTCAGTGATGCTTCAAGAGTCAGAGCAGGGACCAACTGAAACAAACTACAAGTAGGCAGATTTCGGTTCTTTAAAGGAAACATTTTGACAGAGCAAAACAATCATGGAATCTTCTGCCTCCAGCTCTCATGAGAAGCAAGTTAACTTATAGACCAAGTTAGATGAGGACTTAAAATCAAACCTTGGATTTGGCAAAATGGAGATTGCTGATAACTTTAGAATGCTGATTTCAATGAAGTCTAGTGTGAGAGCATCAGACAGCAGGAGAGGAGAGGAATCGGATAGTGTTTAGGAGTTTGCTATCAAGTGAAACAGAGAAATACGAGATAACTAAAGGGGAAAAGTGGGTTTAAGAGAGAGGGTTTCAGTTATTGTTTGTTTTTAATTGGGAAGGAAGAATAACATGATTGTATGCTGGTGGGAATAACTCAACAGAGAGGAAAACTGACGATAGAGGAGAGAGCATTGAATTGGTCAAGTGATCCCCTTCAATTAGTGACAGAGAAGATGTACATGTTCCACGGTACCAGTTGAAGGGTTGCTCTTAGTCTGGGCATGGTGGTTCACCTGTAATGACTGTAATGACAGGGAAGGCAGGTGTCCAGAGCATAGACCTGGTGGCTGGGGAGATGTAGTGGTGGGAAATGGTGGAAGTTCTCCACGACACTCACTACATGTTATTTTATTATTTGGCTTGTGTGTGGGCTATAAACTCCTTTGAGACAGTGGCTTAGACTTATCTGACCCTGTTTTTCTGGCAGTTGTTAGCTGCTTTGTACTTAGTAGGCACATTTAAATGAATAAATGAATGACTAAAAGATACTTCTGCATTTTCCAAATACTAGCATAATGCTGGAAGTCTCCAGGAAATAGAGGTGGGGGTGACAGTGTGTGAGGGTTGTTTAAGCCTCATTAAAGCAGTATTTACTGAAAAGAAGGAATGCATTGCAGATGTGAAGTGGCTATGACGTGAATATTGACAACGTGGGAGGAGGGCAGGTTTTGTGGAATCAGTCAGCAAGTTTTATTAAGAGCCACCCAAGGACCCAGCCCTACGTTGTGAACTGTTGGGACTGGAAGGGAAGAATGATGTGGGTTGGCTTTTGAACACTTTATAATCTGTTGCATCAAGAGCTTGCATAACAAGGTGGAAAGTTATACGGTCCTGGTTCAAGCCTTCTAGTATATTAGCTAATATTGCAGGCTCTGACGTCAAAATTGCCTGTGTCTGAATCCGGGCTCTGCCAGGTTGTCATTGAGTAAACCTGGATCAGTTATTTTTTCTGTATCTCAGTTTCATCATCTTTCAAACAGTGAAAGTTATTTTCCCACATCGTAGGCTGTTATGAGGATTAAATGAGTCAATATACATAAAACTAAGAAACCAACACAGAAGTAACCCCCACATGTTAGGCACTGCTGTATTAAAAAGAATGTGTGTGAGTTTGCACTAGGTAGCAGGGGGTAGGAGAGAGAAGGCAGACTCTGGGGTGGATGCCTGTCCTCATCTGATTCTGCTCAGTGGCTATGACCTTTTCTTCCTTCATGACCCATGGTCATGTTGAACTGAAGAAAGGGACTCGTTGACCAAAGCTGGAACAATCAAACTGTCCCACTTAGGAATTTGACATTAAAATGAAAGACACAGGAATTGACATTAGTAGGAGTTGAGCTGAGTCACTCTGTGACATCAGCTTATCAAAAAGGCCAGAAACTCCTGATTCTGAAGTCTTTGTAGTTTCCTCAGTTGTTTTTTCTGAAGTTCAAGTGTTCATTTTCTCATTTAAATCTATGACTATTCCATTTTCAGTAAATTCCCTTTTCACCTGAAGAGCAAAAGTTTCTTTCTTTGGTTTGCAAATCAACAAACTTTTGTGTATATAAATAGATTCTAGGCTCAATGAAGAGCCCTCAGGTGGGATACGGTACCATGGAGTTTTCAGCTATTCAACAGGTCATATAATTCATTTATTTGTTCAGCCAACATTTAGTGAGATTGTTATGTTCTAGCATTGCTGAGTATTAGAATTACATAGATGATTCAGACAAAAGTCTTGGCTTCAAGGAGCTTGAGTTTTACAGCCAAGAGAATTATATGTCATATTGAGAGGAAAAAGAGATTAGGCTAATTTGACAGGTTTAGGAGAAGTGACTAAATTAATGATGGCACTATTGAGTATTGTTGAGTCTAGACAAAAGGTGTGATTTTTTTTTTTTTCAGAAACAATGCAGTACTTTTCCGGTGAGAAGTCAAACTTCTGCCTCTATACCTACTTCCAAATGACTCCCTTCAAAACAAAATTTGGAAGTGGAGATCTTTGGGCCTGGTAAAATGATATTAGAAACACATACTATTCTACTCATTTGTTAATGGTGGTTAACATATACCTCTTTCAGTTTTGTTTGCTCAAATTTAACATTTTAGAAAGTTATCATATTTCCAAGTAGAAAGAATTTCTTCATTCTGCATACTCTCTCTTTTTTTTTTTTTTTTTTGTGGGGGGAGGGAATACTTTTCTCTATAAATGCTTTGTGCTCATGTCATCAAACTAGCGTCCCTTTCATACTCCATACTTTCCTACCTCTGCACCTTTGTGCACCTGTCTTCTCCTGGTCCCCTGAAATAATGTTTTCTTTTCATTACTTCATGCATAGATTATACTAGCTTTAAAAATTCAGCTGAAATGTTGTATAGTCTATGAAAAATTTTTTATCTCCTTTGAGTTAAATATTTCTCTCTTTCAAATTCCCAAGCATACTGCCTATAGCTCTTCCTACAGATTTTATTACTTGATACCTCATGTTGTAGTTATCATCTCTGACAGTTATCTGCCTTTCTAAAGTTGTTAGAGGGAATTCAGACAGAATGTTCTAGAGGCTCTGTCTCATCTCTCTCATGGTGGCCCCTGCTCAAGAAGCCTTCAGGGAACTTTTTCCAGTTTCTGAAAATAATAAAAAAAAATACAGATTTTTGTAGGCCCTAATATATGAAATGTAGGTATTCTAGCCGACTTGATAGATATAATAGAAAAGAGATATATTTCTGAGAAGGAGTGAGGTGACATGAGTCTGAGACAGAGACGGCAGGAAGGAAGTGCTAAAGGGAGCAGAGCCCATCATTTGGAACAACCAGGTAAACATGGGAGAGAAAGACAAGAAAGAAGAGGAGCAGGCCGGGTTCCAGAGGTGGTGACTCAAAGTCGGAGATGTGTGATAGGCTGAGATCCCCAGGAAACACTCTGATACAGTGATTACCATACGGGTGGTTACTTAAGGGGGTGTTTCTAGTATCAATGTGCATGAAACGGAGGGGAAGGAAGCAGGACTGGGAAGTGGGCGATGTTGTGCTGTAATGCAGTCCTGGTAGAATCCTCAGCTGGCCCTGTGGGGAATTCTGAAGATGATATGATCCTTCACAGTCATCCTGAGTTGTGCCAAGAAGGAGAGCCTTTGTCCTCAAGCATCCAGAAGCCACTGGACATAGGCTACCCAGGAAGGAATATGTCCTTTGGCAAGATGACAGACAGAAGAAGACTGCTCGCCAGCAGCATTTCAGTAGCTGGGGTGATAAGTCTTTGTGGAAGGGGCATCTGGGCAGTACATCGCTATTTCCAGCACAAGGTGTTTGTGTGCCTAGGGGCAATGCAGGTCAGCTGGAAGACAAAATGATGAGATCACAAAATTAGCTTTCAGCTTCTGAACCATGGTTCTTAGTAGCCTCAATTGGACTTAGTTTCTAGCACTGGTAGACCAAGATTATCTTATAAATTATGACCTCTATTCAGTTATGGAAATGGAACATTACTTGATGGCCTCTTTTTAATTGGAACAATGTAGACAACTTAGCAACATGTGCCACTACACCTTGTGCATAGTATGATACTCAGCAAATGGCTGCCAAATGAATAAATGACTAACCCCCCCGAATTACTAGAAAGCTGAATGTCGTCATATTTTATGAACCTTCCCTCAGCACCTTTAAAGTCTTTTGCAATTTCTTCCTCATTTCAATCCTGGTTTCTACCAGGATTGTACAATCTTCATGGTCTCATGCTTTGGTTAATTTTTTTTTTTTCTTTTTAGATTTGAAAGGTACCGTTTTTGTACACAGCCTCTTTCCTTTGGCAATGAAGGGAGCTTTGCTCCTTTGTATGTTTTGCACCTGAGGGGCGTGTATATGTGTGTTTGATCTTCAGCACCCTACTTCTGGCCTAGAATAAAAGTGTCTCATTTATAACATCCCAGGTTCACCACTCAGGCACAGATAAATCCTTGAGAAAACTCAAATAAAAGTACATAAAAAGGAGAGGCGGTCTCTAAGCGACGTCCTTTGGCCAACTGCCTGGATCTTACTTAAGCTCTTCCTGCTTGAATCTAAGCCCTGGGTGGTCTAGGGCTTGTTTCCTGGCTTTGGTAAAACTGGAAGATATGGTAAAATACAGACAGAATGGGAAAGTCATGGATGCAAAAGATGATAAACCACCCTGAGGATTAAAACAGATGGTCCTATGGAAGTCATGGTTCCAAGACAGTGAAAAGGGATGGATTAATAATTAATTAACCTTTTCTAATCCTCAGCTTCCTCATCTACCAAGTATAGATAATATTACCTAATTTATATATGTTATTATGATTAAATGAAATATATAAGATTTAACATAGTACCTGTTATGTAGTCAGTCTTCAATAAATCAGCATCTTGTTTAATATTTACTATGATTATTATTAATACAATTCAAAAATAAGGAATAGAGCAATGTATTAAATAAAATAGTAATATCTTTAGAAGCAGCTAAAGATACAAAAAGAGATAAAAGCCAATATTGGCAATGGCAAAATGGGCCTCAAGTCAGCAGAAAACAGATATTTGCAACATGTTTATAAGACAAAGAGATGAGACACTGAACTGGGACCCAGGGTAACTGGCATCTAACAAGACTCTTCCCACAGTGATTTTGGGTAAATACTTCAACTTACCAAGGATTCATAACATCATATTTAAAATAGTAGCATGGAATAGATATTTATTGCTCTACAAATATTTCATGTACTGTCCTGTATTCCTCAGCTTCCCTCCTCATTCAGTTGTGAATAGCTGTACCCAATAAGCTATGTTCAGAAGTGATATATATTACTTACAAACACATGTGGTCTTCACGTAGGAACTTGAAGTAAGAACTTTCCCTGCTACGGTGAGTGAGGAGGGTGTGAGTTGAGATCAAGTGGCCACAAAATGGAACCAAATTGAAATACCTGAGTGCCACGTGGAATAGAGCTGCCCCAGGGAACTACTGAACTTTTAGTGTGAACAAGCTATTATGAGAACAGTATATACGTGTTTACATGTTAAGCCATTGAGATTGTGTGTGTGTTTGTTGATGGAACATAATATGCCTATTATGATTAACATAGATGGCATACAATTAGATGACATCTAACATTTACTCCAGCTCTAATGGTTCCCATTCTAAACATCAGGGTGAGTAGAGAACGTGATTGTACATGACCATGGCTCTTTCCTGTTTGTGGCCACTGTGGAAACCAGGAGCCACTTTATAAAGATTTTTCATCATAATGTGGTGATCAGGGACTGTAACAAAAGTCTTGACTTTTTCTCTTTATTAATAAAACATACACATGTGTATGTGTAGGTATGTATATTATATTAGTGTGAATAAATATTTATATTACTGCTTTTAATCACTTTGTGTTTTTACATACTCTAATTCAAAATGAGATTAATATGCAATGGCCCAGGGCACTCATTTTCAAAAAATACTAACAGTGATAGGAAAAGGAAAGTGGGAGAAAAATATAAAATTAGGGATTCAGTAAAGCAAGGGAGTTAATGACATACTTATTTTTGCATTTAGGTTCAAAATAAGTAGACATATATGATTATATACAATTAGAATGTTATGCCTAAAACAAAGATCATATAAAAACATCAGGGAATTTCATTTGATGGCAAAATTAATCTGAATCAACAGTGTATATTTCACCAAGAACGACTGCAATAAACACACACACACACATATTCAAACTACAAATCTACGTAAACATTAACTGTATCAATAATAATAGAGCTAAATAGCTAAGATCTTGAGTTTAGAAATAAAACATCTACTACGTAGATAAACTTATAAAAGGTATTTACTATTTCTCAGGCTCAATTTTCTAAAATGTAAACAGGATATAACAGTAGTATAATGGTAGAACCCACATCGTAGGGTTATTATGAGGAGTGACTGCTAATCACGTGTGTAAACATAACGCTTGGCATAGAGAAAGCACTAATAAAAGTTATCAACATAATTAAATTACCTTAAAGAAAAAGTAGCCCTCATGTAATAAGAGATTGTTTGCCTTTCTGGCTAGCAAGACCGCGTGTTCTAGATGATGTAAAATTATTTCTGTATTGATGTGGTATTTTGTAGCGATTGCTTTCCAATCGAAGATTATTTGATAACATGTTTCCTTGAGACTACCTTTCATATACAGGCTTTCCTATAAAGCTAAATACCTTACCATAGTCTGAAAATGACGTTGGTTCCTGTCTCTCTCCACCCTGCCCATTGGAGGTATCACTTACTTACTTCTCAAATGGGGCAGCCCACAAGTCTGGCCTTCTACAGAAGGGTGGAAATGGATATAATGACTGCCTTATCATTTGGGATTTTCTCATATAAGTTCGTGGTGGGTTTTTTTTTGGAAAAAATGGATCTATTTTCTAAATGCCTAATGATGGATTAAAAATGACAACCTTTTTCCTATTACATACAATAATTAAAAGACTGACAAATTAGATTTCTATCATTAAAATTAACACTAATCAAAGGAAAGATGGAGTGGCTATATTAATATTAGACAAAGCAGACTTCAAAATAAGAAATATTGCCACATGTAAAGAGAGACATTTCAAAATGATAAAGTGGTCAATTTACTGAGAAAATATGACAATTCTAAATATATATGTTCCTACAACCAGAGCATTGAAATATGTGAAGGAAAATCTGTTAGAACTGAGAAAAGAAATACACAAATCCCCCATCATATTTAGAGATGCCAACACTCCTAACTCAGTAACTAATAATAAAGATACAAAAGTAAATTAAATGGGGTTAGAAGTTTAACAATTCTAGAATAAATGAATAACTATGCATACATCCTTACACAAAAATGAACTCCATAGTGACATTACCGATATAAATGTAAAAGCCATAATCTCAAATATTTTAGAAGAAAGCATAGAAAAAAACTTTTATGACCTTGGATTAAGCATACATTTGTTTTTTGACCTTGGATTAAGGATGTGCTATTAGATAAGACACAAAAAGCTCTAACCTTAAAATAAAAAGTTTTGGATTTATTGAACTATATCAATTTTTTTTTAAATTTATTCATCAAAAGATACCGCTAAGTAAATGAATGCCCAAGTCACAGACTGGAAAAAAATATTTTACTGACAATTGACATAGATAATATATAAAGAGCTCTTATAAACCAATAACAAAAGGAAAAAGGACCCAATAAAAATGGGCAAAAGTTGTTCACAGTCACTTTTAAAATAAAAATATACAAATGGTTAACAAATTTGTGAAGTTTAACATCATTATTCATCAATGACATATAAATAAAAATTACAATTAGACATCACTTCATGCTCACTATAGTGGCTAAGATTAAATAGGCTAACTGTACTAAATGATGGTCAGGTTGTGGAGCAACTGGAACTTTCATACATTGCTGATGGAAATGTGACTGGCACAATTATTACCGTGTAGCCACTCTACTCCCTGGTATTTACCCAAAATGAATGAAAAAATATGACTACGCAAATCCTACAAATTCTATAAATTGTTTATAGGAGGCTGATTTATCAAAACCAAAACCCAGAAATGGCCTAGATGTCAACCAATAGGTAACGAGATAAAGAATTTGTGGTGTATGCAAACAATAGAATATTATACAACAAGAAATAAGAACAAATTGTTGATACATGTATAACATGAATGAATTGCCAAAGCACTAAGTTGAGTGAAAGGAGGCATATATAACAGAAAATTTCTTTTATATATGAAATTGCATAACAGTCAAATCTAACCTATGATGACAGAGAAGGGAAAGTGGCTGCCTCTTTGGACAAGAAGGTCAGGTGACAAATGACTGGAAATGTCTAGTAGGAAACTTTGCATGATTATGTGTATATTTCATATCTAACTTTGGGTGGCATTTTCCTGGATATATAAAATTAAAACTCATCCATATGAATGTATATGATTTTATAAATTTTATTGTGTGTAAAGTACTTTTAAACTTTAAAATATAAATAACTTTTAAAGGAGTGAAACCTGAAGGGGAGGAAAGGAGGGAGGGAGGGAGGCAAAGAGAGAGAGCACATTGTCTTCCGGTTTTGTTTATGTTTTGCTTCCAGCTTAGAAAAAACAGTCACAATTTTATACATTCACATGAACACTGTTGATCATCTTCTGCTATTTAT
>NW_012147886.1:3079617-3083134 GCF_000956105.1 Propithecus coquereli | reverse complement strand
AGTTCCCAATTCTCCATTTCAACTCCCCTCTTTTTGGAGCATGTTTTCAATTTCTACCAGATAATTTAATGCATTTATTTTAAAGTTCTTATCTATCTACTTTGTATGACATCCTTGGATTTATACTTTTTTTCTTATCTTGACTCTTTCTCAGCTTTACCTCAAATTTTCTTGATTCTTCATTTGTCTCATAATTGTTATTATGTGTCAGATCTTATGTGTAAATAACTGTAGAGATTGAAGTAAATAATGTTGTTTCTCCCCGGAAAAGGTCACACATTTTCTTCTCTAAGGTAGCAAATGTGGAAGCCTGAGTCAATCTAACCCATAGTGGGCCTTTGTGTTCACTTTTTTTAGATTCTTAACCCCACTGGCTTTTAATGATTTGAGATAAGGATTGGGGACTACTCTTCAACTGACTAGGGTGCAAAGACTAAGGAGACTCAAGAGATCTCTTTGTGGTTTTCAGTCCACACATCAGTTTTCCAGACTATGTGAAACATCTCTCTGCATTCCACTCTGTCAAATTTTGGGGCTTCTGGGGAGTTCTCTTTTCTCATAAGGATGTCCCTGGGTTTCTGTTTTTTGGGCATATTATTCTCTTCCCTGATGCTTTCTTCAGCCTTGAAAGACCTGTTCATACTTTGAAGGCCTGGAGAGCCTCAGAAGGAATTATCTCAGTCTCTTGACCCACCTCTAGCCTTCAGCATCTTCTGCCTTGCACTGTGCTCCAATCTTTGCCATCCATTGCCTCATACTTTGTGTGGGCTTGATGTGCTTCACAGGGGTTTATCTGTTCTCACCGTGAATATTCACAGGTATGTGCAGACTCATTCTGTCTAGAGTTCCTTGGGATTCCAAATCTTCATGTCAGCTCTCTCTGCCATCAAAACTTCATTGAACATTGAGCTGGTTTCTCTTTATCCATGAATGATGGATTCTTCTTCCTCTTTTCAGACATTATAGATGAAAGTAACAGAGGCACTCTTTTCATTTAGAAGGACTTATTATTTTCTGAAATTTAGTTCATTTATGTTTTATCATCCTCAGATATCTAATGAGTTCTATGATTTTAACAACTGTGATTTTGTAGTTTATCCAGCTTGCTCTTATTGTTACAGTGATAGTGATTCTTACAACATTTTACATCCTAATCAAAAGCTTATAATTTCGTATTGCCACCGTTGTTCCTTAACTTTTTACCTAGTTTAGGTGTTGCCAACAAATGGCCTGCGTGCCAAATTCAACTACCTGTATGTTTCTATATCCTGAAAGCTAAGTCTAACCCTTCATAGGAAATGTTGTCTGACCCCTGACCAGACTGTGCCATATTCTGTGTCATAGGATTGTTTTATCTTTTCTATGAGAAAGAAGGATATTCATATTGTAATGTGGTTGTACACATGCAGCAAAAAAAAAAAAAAAAAAAATGTTGGGGGAGAAGATAGGGAATGTGGGAGGGGGATGAGGAGATGGTTTAGGCCACATATGCTGTCTTTGAGACAGCTTTCCTATGGCTTTAGATTAAGAGGCATCTAAGAGATATAAAATCTCTTTGACATGATTTTCTGGAACAGCTTTTTTTGGCTTTTGGACTGGGGATATAGTATTGGCCAACCAATGTTGTCATATTTTGAGGACATTATATCTCCACCATAGGAATCTTAGTCCTAAAAACCCTTTCTTAGTAACAATGGTGCTACAAACAGGATTAACTCTGTGTGAACTCTGTGAAGAGAAGCCACTGGCTCAGCACCCCGGTTAAATGACTTCATGTCTGGGTTTACCAAAAACACTCGCTGCGATGTCTGTGTTATTGAGATGGGGTCCTGAGAGACACAATGCCCCTTTATCTAAAGCCATCCAAATCCTTTTTCCTGCCTTTCCCCTTCCTTAGTTATCTCTGCTCCGGATAACCAGGTGATGGCTGCTGAAAATAGAAAGAGCAAAACAGGGTCACTGTCACTGTGTTTAGAGGCACATCGTTTAAACAAGTTAAGGGGAAGTTTGAAATCTGTCCATTTTCTTCTAACACTCTTTTGTTTTCTTGTGTTTATGAATATGTTTATTTAATATCCACAATCTTTCACTAGATTAAAGAGAGAAGTGTAGCTTTTCTCATGCCTCTGTCCCAAGTCATCAATTAATCAACTATTACTGAGCATTTATTAAGTGCTATGATTTATGGGGGATGTTGCCTTCAAAAACTTCTAATGTTCTTATTGCTATAATGACTTCATGAACCTCTTCTAATACAATCCTCACCACAACCGTATAGTCATTTATCATTATTACCATAATGAATATTATCTTTGTTAATTCTATTTTATAAATCATGAAACAGAGACTGAGAAAGTTTCGGTAATTGTCATGTATCACACAGCTTGATTTGTAGAGCTGGAACCAAAACCAGGCCGTCAGATTCTGGATCCTGGATTCTAGATTCCAGGCTCTGGATCCTGCACCACAACTAATTCCCAAACTCATAGCTTATTCCTGGGCATAATTCCTGGGCATCCTGGGCAAATGGTAGGGTTCTTACCATCACTTTTTATAGGCTGTCAGTGTATTCGTGCTCTTAGAATACATACATTCTTTCTGGGCTCATAGAAGCCAGTTATCTAACATCTGTCCTTTGGAGTTTCAAGAATTGCTTTTTGTCAATTCCAATAGATTCGCAGCCATGGAGGTTAGAGTCCAGATTGATCTTTGGAATACCACAGGAAGGAAATATGCCATGTAATTATCAGTCTAACATAGCACACAGATAAAGGCTTGATTACGTAAAAAAGTCCAAGGGCGACTTCTGATAACCTGAGGGAATCACTGAATACTATGAATCAAAATCTACCTAGGTATCGTCTTATCATAGTCCATTGGTTAATGGATGAGGAATCTGAAGTTCAAAACAGTTAGGCTATATGTCCAAAATAATTTATTTTTTTATGATGATATTTACATCACTATATTCCAGCTTAAAGTATAGTACTCTTTCTATAATGCTGCATTGATTACACAATTACACAGTACTATGAAGTTGCCTCTTACATGCATTTAACTTACATAAATGGAACCATATTCATTCAGCATCTGTCAAAAAAAGACAGAAGGAAATTGACAATTTTAAAATGCAAGTAATGCACCTTGACTTAACTCTGCAAGCATATTCTCAAGTGAGCATAAGTTATCTACTCTTTCCTTGGTTAATTGCAAATTTCAAGGCCCACAGGGTCTCTCATTGTGACTGTCTTCTGACTCTTGGCATGGTTCTAGTGTCTTATAATTTGTTGGGTTTTTTGGTACAAACCTAAGCTTAGGACTTCATTGTTGTTCACAAAAACATCAATCTCTTTGAAAACTGAAGTAAAAAAAACTGACTGATATCACAGAATTGAGAATTTTAGCTGAACTTATTCCAAAAATTTCTCATGGATTTTTAAGGGAAATTGATACTAAACATAGCATAGTTTTTGGGGAGAACTGGAAGGAGAGAGGTCCCGAGAGGCTTGGAGACCAG
>NW_012147886.1:3063594-3069347 GCF_000956105.1 Propithecus coquereli | reverse complement strand
AAAAAAAACAAAACAAAAAAACACAAAAACAAAAAATGAAACTGCAAAAAAAAAAAAAAAAAAACATAGCATAGTTTTTTTTGTTTGCATTGGTTTCATAATGTGGTCTTTATCTCTCCCCACCTTCTACTCCTAGTAAAATTGGATTTTATACTCTACTAATAATGGCCCCTTTTCTCTAGCAACGTATGACTTAATACTTAGAGGAAAAATATGTTTATTAAATATTTAATCTCTTAGTTAAGTGCTCATTTCCTATATATAATACTTTCTTCTCTTTCTGTGGTCATAATGATCAGTTTAATTCACTTGGGAATTCATGATCTACATTAGTCCACCTCACTTTGTCCTAATCTCTTCTTTAAATCCTTTTATGACTAATATGTTTATGGCTTATCTCCACATCTAGACTTTAAATTACTTGAGGGTCAATATTTGTACTTTGTGTCTCATTTCCATAGTGCCTGTGTATACAAGGCATCTAATAAATACCTCTTCTTTGGAACAAATGTATCCCAATAGAATGAAATTCCTTTTTGTTAATCACTTTAGACAGACCATTGCAAAAATCCTAAGGGTAAAACAATTTTGAAGAGAAAGAGACATCTCAAATCTGGAAACTGAGCCCAGGAGAGGTTCAGTGGCATGCCTCAAATCAGACTGCTAGTGAGAGTGCAGTGGGATCTCCGGTTCCACATGCCATGTACTGGCACGGGTGTGCATGATTCATTCACTAATGGATTTGCACTGCTGATGCTTGCTGAGAAGAGAGATTGGGCAAGCCTTTGCACAAGCTGTTCCCTCTGCTGGGGACATCTTTTCTAGGCATTACTCATTCATCAAGATCAAGGTTAAATGCCCCCCCTCTGCCTTGAGGTGGAACCATCCTCAAGCAAAATTTGGCTTTTCCTTCACTGGGTTCATACTCTATGCACTATTTTCCAGTGCTCCATCACAGCCCTTATCAGCTTTGGCAATAAATATTTGTCTACTGTCTGTCTGTTTTTTGTTTTTATTTTCACTGAAATGGAATACTTTAAGGAGAGAGACTGTGTTCATTTAATCTATTACAAACCCCAATAAGTGTTTAATTTAAATAAATAATTTAATTCTTCCCTTTGCCACTTGAATTTCTTCTTATGACCTTTTTAAGGAGAAAAATAATTTGAACCTTCAAATTGCCCACAAGATGCCTCACTGATGTATAGACTCTAAAGTCTGGTAGAGCTCAAAGACTTATTGCATTTGACATGGACATTTGGAAATTGGGAAGCCATATCTTTGCTGCTATATTTCCTCCCATCAGCGTTCATAAAATAAACCAATCATTCTTTCAGAATTTGTCCTGTGTGTCTCTGAAAATGCTTCACATAAGCTTATAAATTATGTCACCTCCAAAGCTCTGATGTGTTAGCTAGAGGTGATTCTATCTCTGAGGCATTGTCTACAATCATCTGCTAGTTTCTTTGGCTTGGGCCCTAAGGAAGAATTTCCTCACACACCTCTACAAGCTTCCAAGCAGCTAAATGGTCACAAATTAGATCACAAATGGGCAGACCAACCTCTCAATTACTGGGCGTCTTTATTTCCTTTTTCAATAATAAAGAGAAGCAGAGCTCCCCTAGCCAAGCTAATTCTCTTGGCATTTGCACGTGCACAGCTGAGTTTGGTTGACAGCTAGATGCCCTAGTCTCTGGGCTTTGAAAGAGCTGGCAAAGAAGTGAATCACTTCCTGCAAAGCCTTGACAAATACTTGTAACTTTGTGGAGAGATGCTAACAAGTTTGGTCTGTGATCTTCTATGGCAGTGCCTAAGAACGTTGTACAGTCCCACCGGCCTAAAGTCAACAAAAGCCCTGGCAAGTGTTCACAAGATTCCAGAGATGTATAGCTTTGGTATTCTAGGGCTAAAAGGAGCTTTGGAAATGCTCATGATTTCTCTATACCTTAGGCTTTAAAATAGTATTGATTTTTCCTCCCCCTTTCATCCCATCATGACCAACAAGGTACCATCATCTGTAGACTAACCAAGGACATCATTTCAATATGTTTCTTCTTCTCCAGTTCCCTTGTTGCTCCTTTCCCTGTCCTCATTGTCCATAGTATGTGTTAACTGTCTAACTGCACTTCCTGTCCTTGGTCTCTCCCTTTATCTCCTTCCAATCTATCTTCTATACACCTGCCATTTGGCTTCCCAAACCATGGCAGAATATTGAAGAAAGAGGTAATAATTTGAGTCACCTGAAAATGACTTAGAAGACCTGCTGTACCAGGTGCATGTCCTTTGATCTCTGGGCTTCAGTGCTTCTATCTATTCAAAAAAAGGAGTATATATATATCCCCTAATGAGACTATTATAGGATTAATATCACATATTTCAAACTAGAGGGATGTGTGGAATAAAATGGATGCTCTACTCCATTATTATGCTGATAATTTTGCTGTCTTCCTCAAAAGCCACAATAGCCCCCTATGTGTGGAGGCATAGATATGCACACAATAGCTACAGAATATAATACATATTATATTTATGTGTACATTATTTTATATATACACATGCACACACACAGGGCTCCCTATGTCTTGACTATAATGGCTTCTATATTTCCTATAGAAGAAAATCCAAACTCCTAAACATATATTCATGTCAAAAATAAGGAGGTTCAATCCATCTCTCTCTAGTTATCTTCCACTCTGTCTCTTCAATACTGGATGTCTTAGCCAAATCACACAACCCACTGTGCCTCAGGCTATCTTTCCTCTATGATTTAATTCTTGCTATTCTCACCATCTAGAAGAACACTTTCCCTGTCTCAGATTGTTAGAAATCCTCCCCATCCTTCAAAGCCCCTTGAAAATTCCTCCTCCTCCACAAACTCAGAATTAATCACTCCCTTGCTGAATGACAAGTTATACATTATATAACCTTTCTCTAGCATTTGTCATTTTCCTCCTTGTATTTTTGTTAATGCACAAACATGTACATTCTGTCCTTCAGAGCAGGTGCTATGTTTTATTTATCTTTCTATCCTCAGAAGCACATATGGTGAATGGCACTAGCATATGAATGATACATGTTCGTTGAACTGAATTGAATAAAACCTTGAGCAATTGGAGGTTGCAACTCATGTATTTCAGTCTTGGTATCATCCATGTCTAATACTGCTAAGCTTCTGCATCCTGAACCCCTAAGAGAGTTGTGAGTGTCTCATGGACACCTCTGATTTTGGGAGGAATCTGGTTCTTCACTCCACCAATGGACCCAGCTGAACATGCTCCATGGAGGGCCCAGGATGCCAGCTTTCTGTTCCAGTCTATTGTGTACAAGGGGCAGAATCATGACTCAGCAGAAATCCCACCATGGGTGCAAAGAAATAACCACACATTCTTGATTGGTACAATAACAACACAAGAAATTTCTAGAGAATGACCCTAGCAAAAATGCCCTGTTTCTTACCTACAACTTCACATTCAACTTAAGAACTGAAGGCACTTTCTTCCTCTGATGTTACATTTATTCATAATCTGAATTTGTCTGGGGACTGCAACGATTGCCAAATGTTGTGCTTCTGAAGTGTCACACATTAAAACACGTGAAATTTATCATTTCAAGAAAGAAGGAGGGATGACAAATTCGGACATTTCTGGAGGCCAAATAAGATGAAGTGGTCTTTTATTATAGCAGGAGAGAATTCGGTTAAAAATAAGGAAGAACTGATAGATAACAGATTGGTTAAGTGTGCAAAAAACATACAAAAGAAGTCATAAAATCTATTATCTGTAGAAAACTTCAGGATTTATCTATCCATCTACCTGATATGACTGCCTACATTACAAAGATGCAGAAATAGACCAGGAAATCTATCAATTGTTATATGTCAGAATAAGGTTATAATATAATACAATGTGGAAGTCATAGTTTCCTCATCTGAAAAATGGAAAATGATAATGAAATTATATTTACTGCTATATTTATCTATCTATTTATTTATTTATTGGTGTTTTCATACATAGCACGAGGTTATGTAACACAAAGGAAAAGTAAAATTATTCATGCGATGTGCTTTTGTGCACTCTCAGGCATAAAGTAAACATTTGATAAATGATAGTTAAGAGTAAAGATGGAGGAGGAAGAGGAAGAGGAGAAGGAGAATGGAAAAGATGGCTACAAATATCAGTTGATTTCTAAGGGAAGCAGCTAGGGTCTCTCCTGTGTGCAGCGTAAGACTTCGAAACAAAAAACCTGATTGAATCTGACTGAACTCACTGGCCATATTATTTTGGTAGTTACTAAGCTTCTCTGGGTCTTGTTTTTCTTCATCTGTAATTTTGGGGTGATACCTCAGAAGATTGTGATAAAAATTCAATGATAAAGTATATGAAAATATATAGCACAAAGTTTGATACATACTAGGCACCTCCAAGTTGGAAATGGGTGAAGGATGGAAATTCGAATTACTTTTATCTGTACGAATGAATAAATAAAATTATGAATAGAGCAGAGCAGAGTCAGCATTAAGCTCATTTGTTCCACAGGTAAGCCCAGACACAGTGCCAGCCCCACATCTGGACCAAGTCACCAGTCACTCTGAGGTGTATTTTGACAAATACCAGGAAGGTCTTTTCATGTAATCATGAAATTTCACTAATAGTAGTTTTCTGTATTTCATTGACCCACTCTCCTTGACCTCTTAAATAAAATGCATTAATAAATTCTCTTCTTAGGGTTTTAACATATCAAATTCTTAGTGCCTTCAAAAGGAAAGGAAAATTCTCTCAATGAACAATTGTTCAACATGTCTTCATGTTCCAACCCCTAAGCTAAGAAGGAATTTCTGGTTGCTTTCAAGATTCAGACCACACACTGGTGTTCTAGAGAAGTTGGAAGAGGTTGTGGCGCTGAAAACATGAACAGTGTACCTAAAGCTGAAATTGACCCCTTATTAAATGAAGATCCGTGGCTCTGGGCAAAGCAGAAGGGTTTGGCATGCTGAGGTCCCCTGCTGTAATAGTCATATCAAGCATTAAGTGGGTTGTATCCTGTAGATATTAGGAATTTAACTTAACAGAAAGTTAAGAGTAATTGTCCTTTATTTCACATATTTCTAAGAGTGCTGGGAAAGCAAGAATATGTCACTAAGTAATAATTCATAAAACTAACGATCCTGGGGGAATTTTTAACAACGTGCATGCGTGGAAGCACTCCTAACTATGCATGACAGGCAATAAGAAGTCATTGAACTTGCATCGTTGAGGGTATTGAGATGTCCTTGCAGACCCATTTACTATCCCAGCTGAATTCTACTTCCTCCCTGTCCTTTGATTCATGTGCAGTTGGCCGCCCACAGAAAGCTCCAGAGCTTCCGATCCTTTCCACTGCTGGCACTTGGACAAAGAAATGCTTGTTTTCTCCTCTCCTCCTTTTTACAATTCACCGCACCCCCACCTCCAAGTTGTTAACCTGCTCTACCAGAGCCAGGGAGAGGGAATATAAAAGAACATATAAAAGAATGGAGAAGGCAATGGCTGTGCCCAAATTCCAGCTTTTGTTTTCACTTCAAGCCTTAACTGCTTGCTCCATTGACTCTGAGGAATTGGACACAGAAGAAAGAGTTGATGCTTGCTGATGTTATCAAGAACTTGCCCTCCAAAGACACCACTTGGGACCTGGCCTGTTCAGAATTATCTTTTGTTGTAGGTGAAGTGTACCAGAAGGGCCAGCCACAACTTGAGGATAAGCTGGGATTCTTCTCA
>NW_012147886.1:3060618-3062194 GCF_000956105.1 Propithecus coquereli | reverse complement strand
CCCACCCTTACCCTAGGCTAAGCCTTTCAACAGCAGGAACTTTGCCTTAAGAAGTACATCGAAGGCCCTTATGTATTTGTTGCAGAAAGGAAGAACAGGGGAAAAAAAAAGCAAGGGATGGATTTTTATCAAAATTCCATATTATTAATTATTTAGTAGGAAATTCCCCTAAGAGAATGAAATATTTACCCGGATCTTTTGGGTCAGCATTTGGGGAAACGTGCACAAATCTTGGTGATCTGTATGTGACCCACATGGTCCATAGGAGGCCCTGACCTGGAGCACTGGGCTTCTCTCACAGAGCTGTCTTTCCCTCAGGGCTTTAGATTCCCATATGAGCTTTCTATTGCTGCTGTAACAAATTACCACAAATGTAGTGACTTAAAACAACACAAATTTATTATCATATATTTCTGAATGTCAGAAGTATAAAATTAAGTTGTTGGCTGGGCCGTGTTCCTCCTGGAGGCTCCATGGGACAATTTTTTCCCCTGTCCTTCCCACCTTCTAGAGAATGACTATATTTCTTGGCTTGTTGCACCTTTCTCCATCTTCAAAGCCAGCAGTGTAACCTCTTTTCTTCTCTCTGACCTCCTGTCTCCCTCTATTAAGGATCTTTGTAGTTATATTGGACCCACATAGATAATCTGGAATAATTTCAATATCCTTCATTCACTTGTATCTGCACAATTCGTTTTACCATATAAGGTAACATAGTCACAGGTTCCAGGGATTAGGATGTAGACATCATTGGAGGGCCATTTTTCAGTCTACCACAGATAGGTAATTATCCCTTGTGTTTGTTAAGACAATAGTATAACAACCAACTTGAGAGACCATAAATGAGAGAGAGTACTTTATACACTATATGCCACCCAGAGAGCCCCAGTGATGGTGGAGATTATTCCTTCCTTTCTATCTGGCTCTGTCTCCTTCTTATACAAAGAAGACTGATTTCTTATATATCCTATTGATTTCTTAGACATCATAAGAGCAAAATATATACTCATCTCTCATTGTCTTCATTAAGTGGGCCCTCTGAGGAGTCCTCACCTGGCTAACCACAGCTAGCCTATACAAATGTCTTCTTGGGCTCTGTGCAGCATACATCCAGACCAAAGGTCTTATACTCAGATGTCTTCAGGGGCCAGACAGGTAATATGAATGAGAGAAGCTGGCCAGGTTCATGATAGGCAGAGTGATAAAGACTGTGACTAATGAAAGAGGCCTGCTCTACACAAAGGGATTGAAGTTGAATGTTGACTTAAACATAGGGACAGCCAAATGAAACACAGCAATTGGTTGTATGTTGTCTCTGGTCCAACCATTTATTTCCTGCAGGAGAGTCTGGGTGAGGATTTTATTTTTACCATCTCTGGCTGCTGCTTTTCTGTGGGTCCCATCTCTCCAAAAAGAATGTGCACTCCTGTGGACAGAGACTTCCATAACTTCAAAATTGTCTTTTATTCCACTTACATATATATTTTTTCTAAGAAAGTTTCTTCATGAAGCCACTTTATTAGATAATACATCGAAAATTCTGCCAGCCAACTTCAGTGATATGATCATCTATTAA
>NW_012147886.1:3059586-3060338 GCF_000956105.1 Propithecus coquereli | reverse complement strand
AAGGTATCCACCGCATATATCCAGGCACTTGTGAATGTTGCCTTACATATCTTTGCACATGTGATGAAGTTAGGGATTTTCCAGTGGACACTAAATGCAACCACATATATCTTTATAAGAGGGAGATAGAAGAAGATCCTCACTGCATGCAGAGAATGTGCTATGAAGGTGGAACTAAGAAAGATTAGAAGATGCTGGCCTTGAAGGCTGGAATGATACAGCCACAAAACAAGAAATACCAGCAGCCGCCCGAAGCTGGAAAAGGCAAGAAACAGATTTTCCCCTACAACTTCCAAAGGGAGCGTGCCAACATTTTTATTTTAGTCCAGTGATACTGATTTCAGATTTCTGGTCTTCAGATCTGTGAGAGAAAAAATTTATGTTTTCCTTAAGCCACCTAATTTGTGGTAATCTGCTACAGCAGCCGCAGGAAACCGCTGTGCTCTTTCTGCCACGTTCCTTAATCCTTCTTCTCTTCACCAACCTTGTATTTTCCCTTCAGGCCTCCGCTGCAATATTAATTCTTGGCCCATACCTCCTGTTAGCCCATGGTCTGGGCTAGGTGCCTTTTCTTCTTCTTTGTCTTCCCCATAATACTCTCTGTTTTCCCTTTCCCTTAACCCTTACTCAGACATGTGGTTGTTGGTTGTTCAATCTCCCACCCTTACCCTAGGCTAAGCCTTTCAACAGCAGGAACTTTGCCTTAAGAAGTACATCGAAGGCCCTTATGTATTTGTTGCAGAAAGGAAGAA
>NW_012147886.1:3049264-3058231 GCF_000956105.1 Propithecus coquereli | reverse complement strand
ATCAAAGTAATCAAAAAAGTGTCCCAAACTATAAGTGATTTCCTAGAATCTGAATGGCCTCAAAAAGTCTTCTACCAACAGCAAAGGCTCAGGCTTTGGGGCTAGATGGACATGGGTCCAAAACTAAGCTTTGCCACTTGAAAACTATGTGGTCTTGGATGAGTTACATAATGTCTCTAAGCCACAGTTCCCTCTTCCATAAAATGTGAATAATTATAAATCTCTCCTTATAATTTCTGCATAAGTGGCTACTCAATTGTAGACACTTAATAAATGTTTATTGAATGAAAAATTAGGTGGAGATTGAATGATGTAATGCATAAACACTTGGCACAGTGCATGGCACAAAATAAGTTTTCAGTGTAAAATGGCTATTACTATTACTTATACATAGTACTTATCTTAGTCTGTGTTGCTATAAGGAATTTTATATAATAGGACCACAGCCATTTATAAATTAAATTAGCAATTTATAAATATCTGGAAAATGAAATACTTTATTATAAGCTACTTCAATGTGGACTTTTGGGGAAATATGAGTTGAAAAAAATCAGCTTGAGATTTCAGATTTAAGTGAGGTATCTAGCTTCCAGAGTTCCCACCTTTGCTCTATAAATTGAGGTTGGTTAGCTGCAAGCAGGTCTAGAGTTCACTCATCCAACTGACTTCAAGGAGCAGAAGAGACAGCCAGAAAACAGGGAACAGTCACTGTAGAAGTACCTTCAACATGAACCCCAAAAAGTAAGATGTTCAAGATTACGCATGAGACTGGAACTTTAAGGCATAGCACTTCTGCTTACTAGGAAAACATGGCTCAATGAATGTCCTGGGCTCTGACCAATCACATTAGAAACTTTAGAGAGGAGTTAGTAAGGAATATTGCTAGGAGGACATGATGAGTAGGGTAGATATGCTCTCAGTCCTAACATGTAGTAGTTACCAACTTCATGTCCTTCCTGTATGCCAGGCACTGTGTTATGAGCCTTGCCAACATTATATTGAATCCTCTATATGTTCATAATACACTGCACATATATATCTACCACTGTACTCATACAGGGCTACGTTCATAATTAGACATTTAATTAAGGTTTATTGAATAGGTGTAATAGAACAAGGAAATTTTAACTCTATTGGACAGTGTGGCTATTATTTGAAAAAGCCCTTAATCATTTTATCCATTTCCTAGGACCACTGTAAAAAATTACTGCACATTCGATGTCTCAAAACAGAAATTTATTATCTCATAGCTATGGAATACAGAAATTTGAAATCAGGGTGTCAGCAGGGTTTATTCTTTCTGAGGCTCTGAGGGAGAATCTGTTCATACGTTTTTCTGAATTTCTGGTGACAGTCAGTGAGCCTTGGCATTCCTTGACTTACAAAGGGGTCACTAAATTTTCTCCCTCCATCTTCACATAACCTTTCCTTCTGTGTCTCTATGGTCTCAAATAGCCCTCTCCTTTCTGCAGTCATTGGATTTAAGGCTCACCCCAAGCCAGATTAATCTCATCTTGAGATCCTTAATTGTATCTGTAAAGACCCTATTTCCAAATAACGTCACATTCACAGGCACTGGGGTTAAAACTTAGACATACCTTTCTGGGAGACACAATTGAACCCATAACAGACAACAGTCTTCAAGGGCAGTTGAACACTAGCCAATAAGAGAGACTCACTCCTATTTAGCCTGGCTTAGCACATGGTCACGGGGCTGATATACATTTTAGATTTTAACATTATTTTATATCCAAATACCACTGAGTAGAGACTGTCATATTTTCATAGAAGACTTCATCTTAGAGAGAGAAGTGAAATTGCTAAGATAAATTCTCATGTTTGGCTAAAATCTGATGTTGCGAGCCATGTATAGTGGTTAATTTTATGTGTCAACTTGACTGGGTTAAGGGATGCCCAGATAGCCACTAATACATTATTTCCGGGTGTGTGTATGAGGCTATCTTTGGAAGAGATGAGCATTAGAATTAGTAGACCAAGTAAAGACTTTCTGCCCTTACCAATGTGAGTAGGCACCATCCAATCCCCTGAGGGGCCCCATAGAACAAAAAGATGGAAGAAAAGGAAATCTCCTCTCTCTTCTTGAGCTGAAACATCCATCTTCTCCTGCCCTTGGACATCAGAGCTCCTGGTTCTCAGGCCTTTGGGCTCTAGGACTTAGACCAGCCTCCCCACCACTCATTCTCAAGACCTTGGACTCAGACTGAATTATAGCACTGGCTTTCCTGTTTCTCCAGCTTGCAGATGGCATATCACAGAGCTCCTCAGGTTCCATAATCACGTGAGCCAATTGCTATAATAAATCTCCTCTTATATATCTATATATATTCTAATGGTTCTTTTTCTCTTTAGAACTCCGACTTATATATCACTTACATTTTCTGAGCTTTCACTCCCTCGTCAGTATACTTGGGAGAAAAATATGCCCCAATCTTCCCTGCAGGATTATCTGAGGTCACAAATGTGAAAGAACTACAACACTATACAGATCTGTACAAGGAATGGCCATTTTCTCCAAAGGTCCTATTGATTAAATTTAATTCCAGCTTTCAGCCTTCCTCACTGACTCATGGTAGTGTAAAAAGCCTATTTCTACTAGAAGTTGAGTCTGGGCTGGGACTCAGAAACACAGACCTTTGCAGACTGTCATCAAGTCAATGAAAGTGATTGACTCCAGGTAAACTTGCAGCTCACCATGACCCAAGGGTCCTTCTTTATCCTGGATGTCTGACACCTTGCCAGTCACTCTTCATTGGTGATTCATCCTGTGGCCTTGAACGTGCTTCCTCTCTTTGACCCCAATGCATCTCCACCTGTTTATCCTGCCATTCACTACTTTCTCTTTACCCTTCCTGCCTCTCACCTCAGCAATGACATCAAGGCAACAGCAGCAAATAGAGGTTGGATTGCCAGGTAGTGGAGGTTTGAAATTATTTCCCTTTTGACAATGCCTCCCGCAACTTTGCTCTCCTGTATGTCTTTATCTCTTAACACACATGCCACAACTAAAACATCTATTTAATGCAGAATTATGGGAGGTATTTACATCAAAGTAATCAAAAAAGTGTCCCAAACTATAAGTGATTTCCTAGAATCTGAATGGCCTCAAAAAGTCTTCTACCAACAGCAAAGGCTCAGGCTTTGGGGCTAGATGGACATGGGTCCAAAACTAAGCTTTGCCACTTGAAAACTATGGGGTCTTGGATGAGTTACATAATGTCTCTAAGCCACAGTTCCCTCTTCCATAAAATGTGAATAATTATAAATCTCTCCTTATAATTTCTGCATAAGTGGCTACTCAATTGTAGACACTTAATAAATGTTTATTGAATGAAAAATTAGGTGGAGATTGAATGATGTAATGCATAAACACTTGGCACAGTGCATGGCATAAAATAAGTTTTCAGTGTAAAATGGCTATTACTATTACTTATACATAGTACTTATCTTAGTCTGTGTTGCTATAACAAAATATCTTAGACTAGGTAATTTATAAACAGTATAAGTTTATTTCTCATAGTAATGGAGGCGGGGGAGTCCAAAATCAAGGCACCAGCAGGTTCAGTGTCTGGTGAGGGCCCAGTGTCCAAGATGGGACCCTGTTTCTGCATCCTCAGGAAGGGATGGATGCTGTGTCCTCACACGGAGGAAGAGAAGGAAGGGCAAAAGAGCCCAGCTAGTTCGCTAAAGCCCATTTATAAAGCACTAATCCTATCCATGAAGGTGGAGCCCTCATAGCCTGATCATCTTCTAATGGCCCTACTTCTTAATACTGTTGCATTGGGGATTAAGTTTCAACATGAGTTTGGGAGAGGACACAAACATTCAAACTGTAGGAGTACTGCTTCACCCCTAGTGGCTTTCCAGGTCCTTTTCTCGTGTTTCCTTATCTCTTCATTTTTGTGAGAATTTTGCAGAATGATTAAGAGTATAAGTTCCAAAGCTAGATTATCTGGATTTGGATTCTGGCTAAATCAGGTGTATAACTTTGGGCTAGTTATTTACCTTTCCCTGCCTTTGTTTCCTCACATACATGATGAGGATAATAATATATAGTTCATATAATTGTGAAGATTATATGAGCTTACACATGTGTTATGCTTAAACCAGAGTCTAACAGGTAATACCTACTCAATGAAATTAATTTTTATTTGTTAATTAGTGGAGTCTCTCTAGCTTGACTCTTAGAAAGTCCAGACACAAGGAAGATTGCTCCAAAGGCATTCTCCTCAGCTCTTAATTACATGTGGCTTTGCATTATCCCACTGATATGTTGTATTATCCCACTGGACTGTGACATACTCCAACTAAGATCATGTTTCCCTATTGTTCCTAGAATAGTGCTGGGGAACTTTAATTATTGCATTTGCTTTTGAGAAGTGTATGTTTTGGAATTGGCATAAGATGAAATCTTTTTAACTATAAGGTTGTAAATCTTAAAGGACCTTAGCTGTATTCCCATCTACCTCTTCTCATTTTACAGGTAAAATAATGAGGCCCAAAGAGGTTGGAACTTGCTCATAGACACCTGGTTAGTTAGCAGCTGATTCTCAAAACCAGGTCTGTTAACTTCTAACACAATACTCCTTTTCACCCATTAGTCAAATAGACATTTAGAAAAAACAAGAAGATCCACCATATTTGGGTCCTCAAAACTTTCTTTAAAAATGTAAAACCATGATCCTATGCTATGATTTGTTAGTGTTGATTGCTGAAGGATATGAGCCACCTTTTCTTGGACATTCACCTGAAGCAATTAGAAATATGAGCAAACCTGATGACCTGAGATGACCCTCTGCTTTTATTCTCTGTGTGGTCCAAAGGGAAATGTGGCAATGAAAGGAGAATTTACCATTGTAAAAAGAAACAGGTGATATTATAGGATGCATCTCGGACTGGGCAGGAACTTGGCTATAGCTACTCACTTCTCTTTGACCTTGTCTATTCACTTCCCCTCTCAGAGCCTCAGTTTCATCATCTGTTCAAAGAAAGGGTTGGAACCAGCTGGGTTCTAAATCCTTTTCCCATTCTAGCATTCCATGAGGCTAGGTATGAATGAATGCTAAGCAGATAGTCTGTGCACAAGTGTCTCGTTTACTGTTACCTCATGCTGCAACCCGGAGGTTCTGTATTGCCAAAGTTCTTTTAATACAATGCATCTCTTTCAGTGACACATGGGTATCAGTTAAACTTGACCGTATTGTGAGAATATATGTTAAATTAGTGTAAAAACTGTGCACTTCACAATTTCCAGATGTCAGAATCTCGTAATGTTGTCATTCTCTTTTTTCTGCTCAGATGTTCATACAAATGGAAGGCAAATGTCTGCAGGAACCATCTCTCAACAACACATTCCTTTGGACTTGCTTCTAGCAATTTCTTCTTGGGGATTCACATACCCTCTGAGGGCTCACCAAACTATAACTGTCTTTTAGAACATCACGGCACAGCAGCAATGCCTCCCTGATGCATTGCATAAAATATTGGCTCTTATGTGGCTTTGAACACTTGAAAACACACAAAGCCTGGTAGTAGATAGTATTTACCTAAATTAGAGAAATTAAACTCTGAACTGTTCAAGTTTTAAGCAATCAGTTCCAGTTGGTACACACTCAATTCCAACCTTAGGCATCTGAAGAGAAAAAGTGATTTGGCAGCGAGAGTTGCTAGTAGGAGTTTAAGGCCCAATCAACATAAAATGTATATAAGTGCCAAAGCTGAATATTGATCAGGAGGTTTGCATTTAACTACTTTATATCAGCCGATGCCTAAAGGCTGTTTCTTTTACCAGAGGAGAGGCAGGAAAAGGCAAAGAATGTAAAGATATCAAATCTCTTTTTTTTTGGCACAATGAGGTTACAAAGCCATGACAGAAAAGCTATAAATTATTCTGCCTTTAAAATCATTGTTGCTTTAATCTTTTTATTAAAGATGATACCAAGTTCCTTTGTTATGGACACTTGGTAGGAAATGTGCTTTTCCCTGGAAGCTAATTCATATGGCTGGGCTGAGCCAACTACCCCAGAGGAGCATGGTTTACACTGCACTCTACACATGTATTCTTTGAATAGAATGGGATGGTGCCCTCTGGAAGTGTGTAATGGGAAAGCCTTAACCAAATCTGAATGTTAACATGAGATAAAAAATGAGAATCAATACAGGATATGTGTGTATGCAGACATGTTATATATTCATTATTTGGAAAGCCCTATAAAAAATACAGATGAGTGAAGTGAGGCTTAAAGAAGTTAAGCAACTTGTACTAAGCAGAATGGTTTAACTTCTGTGACAAACTGCCACAGAAGTTTGATATTTCAATGTGATAAAGTATCTTTATCTTTAAAATGGCTTTTATCAAAAAGACAGGCAATAATGATAGCGGGCAAGGATGTAGAGAAAGGGGAACCCTCCTACACTGTTGGTGGGAATGTAAATTAGTGCAATCACTATGAAGAACAATATGGAAGTTCCTCAAAAAACTAAAAATGGAACTACCATATGACCCAGCAATCGCACTGCTGGGTATATATCCAAAGGAGGGGAATTCAGTATATTGAAAAGATATCTGCACTGCCATGTTTATTGTAGCACTATTCATGATAGCCAAGATATGGAATCAATGTAAGTGTCCATCAATGGATGAATAGATAAAGAAATTGTGGTACATGTACACAATGGAATATTATATAGGCACAAAAAGAATGAAATCCTGCTATTTGCAACAACATGGGTGGAACTGAAGAACATTATGTTAAGTGAAATATGGCAAGCACAAAAAGACAAATCTCACGTGTTCTCACTCATATGTGGGAGTTAAATATTATTAATAAAAGCAACTGATCTCATGGAGACAGAATAGAATGATGGTCACCAGAGTCTGGGAAGAGTAGCAGGGAGGAGGAGATAAAGTAGAGATGTTTAATGGATGCAAAAATATGGATAGTTATATAGAATGAACAATATTTGATAGCACAACAAAGTAACTATAATCAACAATAAGTTAGGGTATACTTTAAAATAACTAAAAGAGTGGAATTGGAATGTTCCTAACACAAAGAAATGTTAAATGCCTGAGGTGATGGATGCCCTAATTATCGTGATTTGATTAATTCACATTGCATGCCTGTATCAAAACATCACATGTACCTATAAAGATATACAACTATTATGTACCCATAATAATTGAAAAAATGCTCAAGTAACTACTAATAAAAATTTTTAAAAAATCAATTGACCGTAAAGGCATGAATTTATTTCTAGACACTCTATTTTTGTTCCATTGGTCTATATGTCTATTTTTGTGCCGGTACCATGCTGTTTTGATTGCTATAGCTTTGAATAATAGTAGATTTTGTGATCAGCTAGTCTGATGCCTCCAGCTTTGTCCTTTTGCTCATGATGGCTTTGGGTATTCTGGATCTTTTGTGGTTTCATGCAAATTTTAGTTTTCTATTTCTATGAAGAATGTCATTAGAATTCTGATAGGGACTGCATTGAATCTGTATATCACTTTGGGTATTATGAACATTTTAACAATATTAATTCTTCCAATCTATGAATATGGGAAATCTTTCCATTTATTTATGCCTTCTTCAATTTCTTTCATCAATGTTTAACTCCTTGATTATATTTATTCCTAAGTATTTTTTCTTGATGCTATTATAAACTAGATTGTTCTTTTGATTTCTTTCTTTTTTTTTGATAGTTTGCTATAAGTATATGAAGATGCTGCTAATTTTTGTATGCTAATTTTATATCCTTCAACTTTACTGAGTTCATTTTTAAGTTCTGTTTTATGACAGACTCTTTAGGGTTTGCAATATATATGATCACATTATCTTCAAACCATGACAATTCTACTTCTTTCTTTTCATTTGGATGGCTTTTATTTCTTTTTCTTACTTAAATGCTCTAACTAGGACTTCCAGTGATATGTTAAATAGAAGTGGTGAGAGTATGCATCCTTGTCTTATTCTTAATCTTAAAGGAAAAGTTTTCAACTTTTTATCCTTAAATACGATGTTAGCTATGGACTTGTCATATATCGCCTTTATTGTGTTGAGGAACATTCCATCTATACCTATTAATAATTTGTTGAGTTTTTATCATGAAAGGGTGTTGAATTTTGTGAAATGTTTTTTCTGCATCTATTGGAATGGTGGATGATATATTTTTGTTCTTCATTCTGTTAATGTGGTGTATCACACTTGTTGATTTGCATATGTTGAACCATCCAAGGCCCAGGACATAATGGCTTCATGGCAGAATTCTACCAAACATTTAAAGAAGTAATAACAATTCTTCTCAAACTCTTCCAAAAAACTGAAGCAGGGGGAATACTTTCAAACTTATTTTAAGGCCAGTATTACCCTAATACCAAAGCCAGTCAAGGACACTATAAACAAAACAAATTACAGGTCAATATTCTTGATAAACATAGATGCCAAAATTCTTAACAAAATACTAGCAAACAAAATTCAACAGCACATTAAAAGGATAATTCACCATGATCAAGAGGGATTTATTCCTGGAAAAATTTATCTCTATTTTCATATTTCTAGTTATTTAGGTTAGCAATTTATGATCCATCTGTATAAGTATATCAAGGTTTTGTGGGGCCTAAAGCTTCAACAATTAAAATAATAATAATAACATGGCATTCTGAATACAAATTCAATTCAGAAGTAAATATTTAGAATGAGGAAATCAATTAAAACAAATTACAAATTTTAAAAACTTGACAAATGCCAGAGTCATAAAATTTGGAAAAAAAAATATAGTTTTGTTTATTAAGATGCCTAAAGGCTGTATCTTTTACCAGAGGAGAGGCAGGAAAAGGCAAAGAATGTAAAGATATCAAATCTCTTTTTTTTTGGCACAATGAGGTTACAAAGCCATGACAGAAAAGCTATAAATTATTCTGCCTTTAAAATCATTGTTGCTTTAATC
>NW_012147886.1:3038450-3049214 GCF_000956105.1 Propithecus coquereli | reverse complement strand
ACATTTGAAAAAACTTCTATCAAAGTTCTTTCACAGCATTTCATATTTTCTTTTGAAGTGACTAATCTTGAATGTCCTTTGAATTAACAGCACTTGTTAACACTGGTCACTGTTAACACTGCCAGGGCCTTAGAAGAATTCTTGCAAGTGAGGGCCCAAAGCTTAGACTTCATTAGCTTCCTGGTAGATCTACTCTTGTTTACCTGTGTTCACTCACCTTCACACTCTTTTCCTACAAATAACTAATTGCCATAGTACTTTCAATGCTTTCCTCATGATAAATCTCTGTCTCTGTTCCACTAGCCTTTTTAAAGACCTCATTACCTTTCATTACAAACTTCTTTTAAACTTTCTACCTGAAGTCTTTGCCCCCTTTTTGTCATTCTGGAAAATAATTTTAAAGCTATCATTTTCATTTTAAAAAACTCTCTCATTTGCCAAATAAAATCCAAAATCTTTTACCTTATTTTTCAGGTCATGTATGATTTGCCTCAAACTCATCTTTCCAGTGTGATCTTCTAGTATTTTACACTAGTCTAGAGATTTGGACTTTACCCAACTAAGGTTTACTAATATGCCATTTATTCCATCTTGACCATGATGATTCCACTCTTATATTAGATAGGTAAATTCTTAGCGTCTTGTAAGTGCCTTGACCTTTCAAAAATAAACATATAACTTACAAACATATAACTTACAAAATACTTGGGGAGTTCAGACGTAGCTCACTGACACTGATCCCTTCTCTCTCCTTCAGTTTTCTCCATGATCCCTATAGCCATGATGTTCTAAGTATCATACTTTGTTTGTTCACTTGTTTGTTTGTCTTTATTCACTAGATCACAACCTCCATGAAGGCAGAACGTGTTTGGTCTGCTTTGTTCATTGTGTATCCCTACTGCATAGAAGGACCCAGCACATACACATTTTTTGAAAATGTTGAAAGGTTGACCACATTTCTCTTGTTAGATCTTGAGAAATCCTTTATCTTCCCAAAGCCTGAGTTTTCTCATCTGTAAAGTAGCAATTATCATAGTAAAGATTTCATAAAATCATTGTGAAGTATTAGGGATAAAAATCTCTTAAGCTCTTAGCAGAGTACCTGACACATAGTGAATATTCAATAAATATTATCCATTTCATTATAATTAGAACCCTCACATGGGAGTGCCAAGAAAGCAGCAGCATATGGTAGCAGAGAGAACTCGGGAGTTTGAGTGCCAAAGGGACATGATATTACCAGTGACTAGCTCTGGGATCTTGAGTAACATACCTTGATTTTCTGGTACTTGGTTCAACATATCTGTGTAATGGGAATAATGGGAATAACTGTGCCACAAAATTATGATGGCAATTAAGTGAAATATTTTTAAAAAATCTATGCAATCCTATAACATAACCTTATTAGGATAGGTATTGGAGTAAGAGGACTTTCCCTGGACCTATCACAGGTGGCAGCTGTCCAAGAGTGCCTGTTGTGCTGTTTATAGAGGGCCTTTGAGAATCCCTGATGAAATGTGCTATAGAAGCAAGAAGTATTATTGTTTTAATTGTAAACTTTAAAATGTTTTTACAGAATAACAGCAGTGATTAACATTTCTAATTTTGGAGATAAAAAGAAATCTGAAGATCATCATTTGAGCTAATTTCATCAGGCAGGAATTCAATCTTAAATTTGTTTTATTCCTGGCCAACTTTGCTCCTGGTATAATCTAGTGAGATCTCTCTTCCCTTCTTGTCTACTTGTTTTTAAGGGGTGAGTACAGAGCCTGTTTTCCTCTCAGGGAAGGATGCATACTTGTGCCAAAAGGTGAATGGAGCCAGCTTCACTAGAGGTTTTAGTGTCTTTGAAATACAGCCAAGGCCAGATCAGAACGGCAATAAGAATTTCTCGAAGCTGTAACAAACGATAAAAATCCAAAATAGAAACTACCATTGTGATGCAAAGAGGGAAGCAAACATAATTAGCACAGAAGCCATTCTGCAGGGAGAAAGATGAAGTGCTGAAATGATTTTAGTGGGTGCTGTGTTGATTCCATATTTAGGCATCACGGTTAATCATGCTATAGCAGCCAAGAGTCAGGACTAGAGCTTAGGAAGGGGTGCTGGCCTCTAATACGGGAAAAAATCTTTCTTTTTTGGAAATCGTGATCTAGGGGTCATTATGCAATGATGACAACAGAATTCCAGAGATGACAGTTAAGGCATGACATCCCTGCCATTAGAACGAGAGGTGAGTTGTTCTCAGGGGATAAAAAGGAGAAGAGACCAACATTTATTTAGAGACATTTAGCATGATGGTTGTGGGCATAGACTCTGGAGGTGGGAGATCTGAAACAAATCCCAGCACCACCTCATAGGAGTCATGTGACCTTGATCAAGTTATTTAACTTCTGACCATCACTGTTCCTACATAAAAAATGAGGATAATTTTACCTCACAGGGCTAATGTGAACATCAAATTAATGATCATTGAAGGCATTTAGAACATTGAGTCACCATGCTAAGTTCTTTGCCTGAGCCGCGTTCTTTACTCCTCACAATGATTCTGTAAGACAGATTCACTATCCCTGCTCTTGGGTGAGACAGTTAAGTCTCCTAACACAATTACTAACACAGTGTGTTGTCTAAGGCCTCAAGAGGATGTCGCAGTGTGAAAGGTGGGTCTATCATTTTAGAGCCTAGGTGAGGAGCCTTGAAAGGGATAAAGAAACAATTAAAATGGATTCATTTCCCCAATTCCACCCCCACTGAGCCCCTGACTCTGGGTTTTCCTTTCTCCGAAGAAAATTTAGGATTTCTTTCCCAATGGATTCCTACCCGATGCCCCTCCCCCACCTCTCCCATCCCTCTATCACAACAGTGGCTCAGGACACTTCTGGAACAAAATGAAAAGTTTTAAGAGAGTTAGCTCTTCCCTAAGGAAAGCTCTCTCCGTATGTGAGTCAAACAGGGCTAGTGAGGATGATTATTAAACAATCGTGGTGAGAAGTCATTTGAATTCCTCATTTACAGGCTTTCTGATTTGTTGCTGGGTATATTTCAAGAAGTCCACTGTTTGTAGGGGATTTTATGAGACTACAAGAACTGGAAAGGAGGTGAGGCATCATTTAAGCAAACCTCCATAGTTGACAGATGAGGAAGCTGGGAAAAGAAGGAAACTTTCTAAAGTTTTCACACTTCCTTCAGCGGCAGAGCCCGAGTCTACATTCTCACTATCACTACCACTTTCTTCCCTTTCATCACACTGAAGTCTTGGCAGTTCCCCAAATACATCATAGCTTCTCAAAACTTGTAGCTTTGAAATATAATATGTACCAATACTTGAATTCCAAATATATTCCCACTTTTCATATTTTTGTTTTGCTTTACCTAATGCCTCCTTTTCCATAGTACTCACATCAAACATCATCTTTTCCAGGGAAACTCACCTCTTATGTGCTTTCACCATAGCCCTTGTCTATGAACTCTGCAAACTGATGTTTTTTTTTAATGTCTGTGTATATGTCTGCCTTTCCTGGAGGAAAAAGAACATGTTTACTTTGTTCATCACTCTATTCCTGTTTACCTGGTACCATGACTATGTATTGGTGCAATGTCAAAAATATTAAATGGGTGGGTGGATGGATGGATGGATGGATACATGCATGTATACATGGATGAACATGTAGATTTCCCCTTGAATATGTAAGGAATTCCCTGAAACATTCTACAAGGCTCAAATAACATGAATTCTTTTATGCTTCCCACAGCACTGTCCATAATATTCTTTTCTCTGTTATTGGTCCGGTATATGATCCTCAGATGTTCCTAAGAGGAGGAAGAAGGGCATAATCTGATCTAGTAGCAGTTAGCAATTAAAAACGTCCTCACTGTGTGCTTTGGTTGAAAGTTTTCAACTCACTGTAAGTATTTCCTCCCAACACTTTTGCAGCCTGTGTGTATGTTTGTGTGTGTTCCTACACTTATTGATTTATCGCCTTAGGCCAAGAGGATAGCAGGAAAATTATACAGGAGTTACAAACAGTCCCTTGAACAGTCAGAAGTTTAGTGTCTTCACATGAACATATCCTATTTCATGTGAATCCAATGAGGGCTGGACAAGCCCTATTGTCTGCTTTGGTCAAATACCAACTTGATTTAAAATCACTGCTACAAGGAATTTCATGTGAAGTATACAGTGACTCAGCCCTGCCTACATTTTAATTCTGAGGCAAGAAAGAAATGATGCTTCTGGGTTCTTTGACTGGCAGAACAGGAATAGACTGTTGCATTTTGATTTTGAAATTTGCCATAATTTTGATTTTCTTTTTTTCTCTGCACACTCTTTTTTGTAGTTTCATCAGCTCAGAAGGTTAAAGTCGAGATACCTGTCTAGACAGTGAAAATGTAGGACAATGAGCCCATGACAAAAGCAAAGCATGATTATTAATTGTATATTAAGCTTTATAAGTCTTTGGATCATTCATCCCTCTGACAGTGGTAATAGGAATCCTGAGTGCTATTATATTTCTTTCACAGCAAAGATCATAAGAGGCTAGTGGAATCACACATGCTTCTACCCCATATTATCAGCACTCAGACAAGGCTTACTCGTGTGCATAATCATGATGAGTTTCAAAAGGTTCCACCTTGGTACTTTTGTTAATTTAATTGAATGTATCAGACAGTTACTGAGCATCTAATAAGTGTCAGGCACTAATGCCTAGTGCTGAGGATAGAAAAATGAATAAGTAGATGTGGATTTTGCCACTAAAAATAGGAAATGAAGGTATATGCAGTGGATTTATTTGTTTTGGGTTAAATTTGGATTCTTCCTAGAAGGGGGATTCAGATAGGGTTCCAGTTTACCTTTAGTACCAATTATTTGTGTGCAGGTCAGTTCTCTCCTCTAGGTTTTAGTTTCCTCACCCATAAGCGGAGTACATTTGAGCCCAAATATTTTGCACTGCTATCAATCTTTATGTGTCTTAGAATTTGAAGTTTATTCTGTTGGAAAAATATCTGCTAAGGATGAAACTGAGACCTGAAGTCTGAGTTGAAAGAGTCTGGAGACCTAGCAGCTAATCCACACTCTTGAAGTAGTACATACATTGGAGGATTTTTTTTTTCTTTGTAATATCATAGAAAGCAGCACCCTTTATGTTATCACTATTTCATGAGAGCCTCTACAAAGAGATTCTCACCACCAGGCTTATGTCAAAGATTTTTACCCTATTCTTTGAAAACTTATTCAGGGGGCAAGAAAACAAATCAATTGCAACACATGAGTAGCTCAAGAAACTATCCTGTCTCTCGTGATAGATGTTTTCCCTCAGTACATTAGGACAATGTGGTCAATTTTAGAAAAGTTACAATGCTAGATTTTTCCTTAATATGCATCAAGTGAATCCTTATAATGAATGGGTCTGATTTTCAAGAGTTTTTAGACAATCACATTGAATACTCTTAACTACTCATTAAAGATAATTAGATTCTATAGATGAAAGATTGCAAGTGCAGCGTTTACAGCTTATTATTAAGAACCTATGCATGATACTTATATATCTAGTCAAACTCTGTAGAGGTTAGGATTGTAAGATAAATACAGTAGTTGTATAACTATCTAACATTCACAAAGACATGTCTGTGAGTCTTATCCTAGGGCTTTGTGAGGAGACATTTTCTTCCTACTTTCTTAAAAAAGCACATTCTCTATAGCTCCCTGTATACTTAGACTCCTTAGGCACTGTAAAGGGAGATTAGTCAGAGAAACAATGGCTTGGTAAACAAAGAATCAGCTAGGGAGTCAGATAGGCTTGGGTGTGAATGCCAGTAGGACTACTTAGTAACTGAATAACTACGGTAAGTCAAGTAACATCTCTGAATCAGTTTTCTCACCTGCAAGGTAAGGAAAACGCTAATACTTACCTCTTTGGGATTTGGGGAGGGTTAAATAATTTTTTTTTTCGTGGAATGTTAAAAATAAAAGAGAAATACAAACAAATTATTAACAGAGGAAAGTTTAAAATGAGCTGGTAGTGCAAGATCCATTTATAACTTAGAATTAGGTAATAAATATTCTTTTCTTTGTTAAGAATATGAAACAGTTGCAGACAATGACTCTTGAACTTGCTCTGCCAAGATTTAGTTTTATCGGAAGTGATTTCCAATCCCATTTTTTCACCTGGAGAGCAAAGAATAAAGACATAATCCCTTAACCTTTTGTCCTTGACCTTGGTCTTTCCTTTCAAAGACCACAGAGAAAGGATGAAGATAAACATATGGTCTCTAGTGGGTTTCTTCCTCATATGATCTCTTGTATTTTCACCCAGGTGGTGCAATGAAGCTCCTATTAGAATTCTAAAACTACTGTATAAAGGTAAATTAGTGCTCCTTCTAATGTCATCCAGGAATGGTGGTAGTGAGCAGCCACTCTGTTACCAGTTAATGAGGTAAATCCAGAAATTGAAAGACTTTATAGTGTTTAGAAAGGTAAATTAGTGCTCCTTCTAATGTCATCCAGGAATGGTGGTAGTGAGCAGCCACTCTGTTACCAGTTAATGAGATAAATCCAGAAATTGAAAGACTTTATAGTGTTTAGAAACTTTATATCAATTTGACAGAATGATTTTTTTTCTTTTGAATCTAGTGATACAAATTTTGAGTTTGTATTTTGATATCTTTTAAATTTAATTTTTTTAGGAATTCATTTTATTATACTTTACAAAAGCACCAAACCATAATTGACTGAAAATTAATTTTAAAAATCTGATTCCTCAACTCAGACAGCAAGAAAAGCCCTGCTGTAAAATAGCATAGATGTGATATTTGTTATTCAAACTTTCTGTCATGTAACTTCTCAGATTATTTCTTTTCCTGTTTGAAATATGTTGTGTGGAACACATTTAACAAGTTTAAATTAGATAAAATCTTGTAATACTTCAGATTTCACTTTCAATAAAAATACGTGGAGCATATCAATACTATAGCCCTGGTGCCAACATTAAGCTGAGTATCCTGGAATTCCAGCCTTGGTGAGGAAGTGGAGGATACTCTACAGAATCGTAGGGGAGGTAAGATATGCCCACCATTAATCACCATAGAAAGCAGAGGGTGGTCAGTGCTGAAAGTGAGGTCTGCATAGTTATAGAAGAGGTCAGACATGAGAGCTTCTACTTCTGACTAGGAGAGGGAGAATGAAGAAAGGAAAATGAAGATGGGATGAACTTCGACAGAGCCGAATTCAAAAGGAAGGCTCCAATACCCCTTAAAAACAAAATATTATAGGCACTAAACCTACGTCTATATAAATGTATGAAATATATTTCACTAGAGAGGTTACTTTTCATTTTACAATTGAGAGTTAAAAGGAATCAAAGGAATCATCTGGTTTAAACTTCATATTTCACAGAAGTGAAAAACAAGGTCCAGCCCAGTGAAATGATTTGCCCAAAGTCAAATGACAAAATGCATGTGAGGCCATCCAGTAGGTAGAAAGAAAGAATTCTGTGTCTGCCTTATCATTATCTAGTCCATGCCCACTGGGCTGGAACAGTGTTACTTTAAGTTGGTCATAGGTGGCCATTCATGTTTAAAAGAGGATGTAAAAAAGGTAAACATTGCAGTCTATTTGAAATGCAACATGATATAGTAAGAAAGAACATGGAATTGAGTTCAATATATGATACATCAAGTTTTTACCTTGGACACAGTAATCAACCAATCTAAACCTCAGTTTTCTTATGTCTGGAATAGGTATTATAACTAGTGTTGGCAAGAGACTTTATACATACATACATACATATATATATATATATATATATAGAGAGAGAGAGAGAGAGAGAGAGAGAGAGACTTAATATATATATATATATATATATATATATATATATACGTTTAAGGATATGACCCAGAGAGGGGTTGAGCCTGAATAAGCACCATCTTCTTTACCAAGCCCATCCATCAAGTTAGCAGAATAGTCAAGTACAAAAAGCATCCAGGTGTCCACATTCCTCATCCAGCATTCTTTCTGTAGTACCATGCTACTTCTCTCTTCTCACATCCCTGTTGGCTGAATCTCCCTCTTTGCCATGTTCATTGCAGGGTTGTAGCAGCACAGTCTTAAGCCATAGCCAGGGTAGGAATTTGGGGGGCAAGGATACACACCTCCAAGAACTAGCTTATTTGCTGCAAGGATGATGTTTAAGTTTCTAGTCTTTTATCATCAGAAAATGAAGGTAGGACTTGTTCAGCATGAATTCAGTGTTTCACCTGGTTGACCAGCTGCCAATAGGTCAAATCATTCATCAGGCATAAAAGTGGATCTTCTCTTAAAACAAGATAGCTAAAAGTTCAGGCCACTGTCTGGAAATATAAGGTGGCCTTTCAGCAGCCCAAAAAGTATTGCAATAGTTTCATCCTTCATTTTGGTCCTGATTATTATATTTGCCCGGGGAAGTTTTACTTGCCACTTGTAGATACAGTATGTAGACATTTTTCATAACTGTTGTGGCAGCAATGACCTGATAAAAGCCTGAAGGCTTTACAATACTCTTGGGAAAGAGAATACTCAGCTCACCACACCAAGCAGGAAGCTTACGCCACTCCTTCACAGTCTTTACGGCAGAGCAGGGGTAGAGTAGGAAGAAGGTGGACCCGATGTTGTCATTGGCACATGCTTTGCATAACATGCACCCCTGCTGACCTTTCATTCAGTGCTGAATCCAGGTCTCTTGCCTCTCACTCAGCCATCTTGCCTTTAGGAATGTGTGTTCCACAGCTGGGAACATTGTTGGGTTGTTCATGATGCTGTTTAATGTTCAAAGTCATCCTTTGAACCTTGCATTGAACCCTTGAGGGTGAAACCTTGAGAAGGTTCATTTATGTGGCTGTTTCCTCTCATTCTCTTCTCTATTGTTGGCAACCCTATCTATTACCCTGGGAAGCCATTCCTACTCATGTAGGATATCCTGTTATGTGCCCAAATGCTGTCTTTATAATTTAGCACTGGCCACAAATAGAAGGGGCAGGAAATGGATATTTATCGAGCGCTTACTTAGCATCAGACCCTCAACACACATTATCTCATTTAGTCTTCATAACAATAGCACAAGGCAGAGACTTTTATTCTCATTTTACTTATAAGGGAATTAAGGTCTAATATATTGGTGTTATTTGCCCGAGATCACATAGCCAATAAATGCCTAAATCAGGAACAGAATCCATATTTCCAGCTCCAAAGTTGATATTTCTACTCCATCATGCTGTACCCTAAGAGAAAAATTCCTTCTGGTAACAACAAGCATGAACAAATGGGTTTTTGCCTTATCTGACATATGTAAATGAGCACATATTTATATATATACTTATACTGGCTTAGAATCTGAAGATATAGCAGTGAAATAAATAGATGTAATTCCTGCCCTCAAGGATTTTCCAAATGAATATGCGTATATTCAGATATATAAATGGGCAATTATACTTCAGGGTGAAAATATGATATGATGGTGGAATTTGAGGTAATAGGAGAACACACAGAAGGATCATTTAATTCAGAATTAGGAAATGCTTCAGGAAGAACTAATGCTAACAGAGGTCTTTAGAAGTGTAGGCATGATCCAGAGGCTAACATGAAGCTGGGGTTTGGACAGAGGGATCAGTAAATGCAAAGACCTGGAGATAGTAGCTAACTGCACGTTGGGAGAAGTGAAAGTGGTTCTGTATCAATTGTATGGGAAGAATTGTTTACCAGCACACCTGTGTCCCAACCCACTTCTAGATACCAAGTGTTAGGGACACAGAGATGAATAAGCCGTGGTGCCTCTCCTTTGTAAGTTTATGCTCTTATGAAGGAAATAGACATGAAGAAAAATAGTTGCCCTAGCACGTGATAATATGCAACGGTTATCACTAGCCAAGTGGTAGAGTGAAAAGAGAAGCTAACTAATAAATTTCAAGGGAGGAGTGCAGAGTCAAAAAAAATAGCTTCAGAAAGGCTCTAAAGACTGAAAGGAATTTTGAGGGTTTAACAGGGATCTATCGAGTAGGGAAGTCAGGGAAATGTATTCTAGAGAAAGGATATGGCATTTTCAAAGGGAGGCTGTGTAGGGTGCTTTTCTTAGAGATTTGCAATTAAATCATTAGTCATCTCCTTTTGTGTATTTATTTGTATAGATTCTTCACCAGGCAGCAAGAGGATACAAGATGACATCAGTGTGTTCTTACTAGAAGTTATAATTCTAGTCCATTGAATGTTCCCAGTTGACTGGAAGTAGACATAAAAAGAAGCTTGAAGAAAATAAACTTTTAAAGGAACTAGGCTCTCTGGCTATCACAGCATTGGAATCACAGTGAATTATCATAAGATTCTAGGCCCTCGGAAAATCAAAGATTTTTATCTACTTAACTTTTTCACTTCTAGGTTCCCAAAACCTAGATCAGTGTTTGGCTCATAGTAGGTGTTCAAAATATTTGTTGAATCAGTGAAAAAGTAAAAACTATTTTAACCTTGTTGGGTTCAGTTTTCTCACCTGGAAAAATCAGATGATATTGCATGGTGAATCATGTAGTATCTGGGCTCAGCCTAAGTTTGAATCCTACTCCAACACACACCACCTGTTTCTTTTTAGGTAAATTACTTAACTTACAGGATCCTCATCTGCAAAGTGGAGTTGACACTAACTCCTCACAGAGATAGTGAAGACGGAATTTTTTAAGGAAGACAAATATCGCATGTTCTCACTCATGTGCGGGAGCTAAGAAAATTGATCTCACAAAGGTAGA
>NW_012147886.1:3035944-3036349 GCF_000956105.1 Propithecus coquereli | reverse complement strand
AAAGGTCCTTGAGAAAAGGGACATGATTCATCTCTTTATTTTCATTACTTGTCAAGTGCCTGACACATAACTGATACTCAGTGAATTCTACCTGTATGAATGACTGAACGAATGAATGGTTATAGTGAGGTAGCTTTTTATTCATGATATATCCCTTAAAGACCCTGACCAAAAGTTCTATAAATGCCTAAATGAAGGAGCTTCCTTCCTCTATCTGAAGCTCCTGAAAGTGTCCCACTCTTGACTGAATGCCTCAGTCTATGGAGAAAAAACAAAAACAAACAAAGAACACAACCTGAACTCTTCCATTTTCCATACCACCTCAATTTTCCACTTCCATTCATAATGAGATTGATGGATTTAACTACCACAGCTTTTTATATTAGCCCTTTCTCTTCCTCTCAC
>NW_012147886.1:3032075-3033213 GCF_000956105.1 Propithecus coquereli | reverse complement strand
GTGATCCTTCCACCTCACCCTCCCAAGTAGGTGGGGCTACAGTTGTACACCATTGCACTCAGCTTTGAAAACATATCTTAGTAATTAACCTCAAACATATAGATCAATATTTATTTCACCAATTTTTGAATACAGAACTGAGGACTTGCCTTTGGATATGAGTTCATAAAATAGAGTTCTGTGTTTTTTTTCTTTTATAAGATACACCCTTAATACATGAAGACATTTATCTATAATTTCTAGTTTGTGCTTTTTTTTTTAATGGAAATAACATGTCGAGAACATGAACAGCAATCTGAAGACAAAACCCCTCAAGCTTTTTAAGGTTTTCCAGTCTTTTATAATAGTGTTGTATATACCAGTTTGGCAGGGATTGGGAGGGAAGCCTTGTTTTTATTACCTCTTTCAAATTATTTACTTATTTTCATAGAATAAAACCCTTTTTCTTTTCAAAATTATATTTCATATGTTTACATAGCCTTTTATTAATCAATTAATGCAACTAGAATAAATAGGCTTGGAAGTCAATACAACTGATTTTTGGCACATGTAACATTTAACTGCTAAGAATAGAAGCATAAAGGATTACCAGAAATTGGCCTACTAAATGCCAGCATTGGATTACTATGGAACTCAATCAGAAGGGCTTGGCAAGTGAAGAGCAGTGTTGGAGAACTTCTATGGGGACAGTCCCTGACTTACACGATTTAAATTAAGGATGGTATGAAAGCAATACATACTCAGTAGAAACTGTACTTTGAGTACCCATACAATCATTCTGTTTTCTACCTTCAGTACAGTATTCAATAAATTACATGAGATATTTAATACTTTATTATAAAATAGACTTTGTGGTAGATGATTTTGCTCAAGTGTAGGCTAATGTAAGTGTTCTGAACGTGTTTAAGGTAGGCTAGACTAAACTATGATGTTCAGTAACTTAGATGTATTGAATGCATTTTTTTACTTACAATATTTTCAACTTATGATTGTAAACTAAAAAGCATCTATGCATTAGCTTCATGATAATCCTGTGAGTTTGGTACTATTATTTAAAAGGGATTCCATTCTCTCTCTTCCAGTGTTTCTGAATAGGCCCATAAGTAAGGACTTCTGTGTTTTTGGAAATATTAGGAGT
>NW_012147886.1:3025959-3028987 GCF_000956105.1 Propithecus coquereli | reverse complement strand
TACACCTTCACCACTTAGTGAGACAAGGATGTATGCAATGATGTAGGAAGTGGTACAGCAGGTCTCCTTGTGATATTCCTAGTTATGATCGTTAAATATCTTCGAAGTTCTTTGATTGTTTCTTTCGGTGTCCCCACCCTTGCCCGTATTCACTAGGTGACATTATACTCTAGGCTCAGGTTCAACTTGTGGTGAAATACCCACCTTACCTCTCCTCCTTCTAGATTTGTTTTTACAAACGAGCCTGGTCTTCTATATTAAGATTAAATCATGGAATTTTTAAATCAAAATGTGTGGCATTATGGTGCATTTCATGTGATATGTTCAGCCTGGCTTGTCTGGATAATTTTGCTACTCTAATATTGTCATCAGCATGTTAATAATTTCTTATACCTCTGGGTCACTCTTGAACTTGAGACCATTAGTTTCCAGGCCCTAAAAGAATGAGAAGCAGAATGGACCTATTTTTCCAAGAAGTAGTAAGGTGGTACATTTACTAGACCTTGATCAAATGGAGGATGAGGACAACACACCAAAGCAAGATAGTTGTGGCATAATGAGTCTCCTAAAGAAATGTAGCCAAAATGACAATAAACCTCACAATTTTGCCAATGTTCAGCTTTGCCAACCTCTGAAAAAGCCTGTTTGCCTTTATTCTGGAGAGAATCCAACATCAGTGTTGAAAAAATGCAGAATCCTTTGTCTTCATACTCAATGATATGATTTACCTATAATTTACCCTGTAAATGTAAACATTTCAATCACAATACCCATTTTGCTACTTTCAGGGTAAGTAATACCTCTTTGTGTTCTCCAGCAGACATGAATTTTTTTTTTCCTTTATTCATGTGCAGTGCACTGTACCATGTTCTGGGAATACAACAAGAAAGAAGATAGACATTTTGCCTGCCCTCAAAGATGTTGCTCTCAGAAAAACTTAACAGAAAATAGGAATAGAAGAAGTTCTAAGAGGCATTGTTTGGTCTATGCTATTCGATGGAATGGGGTTTTCCTTTGACTCTCCTATTTACCTCCCTTTAAGTTGTCTTGGCAAATGAATTTTCCAAGTTGTCTTGGCAAATGGAGTTTCCAAGTTGTCTTTCCATGAAAAAGTATGCTGTGAGCATAAGAGGGAACTATATCTTTTAAAGCATTAATTAGCTTAAATTCCTTAAACATTGAAATTAGCTGAAATCAAACGTTGTGGTAGAGCAAACTTCTCAGTGTTCTTTAATTAACAGAAGATGAAGAGAATAAAGGGTGGACACTGAGTTTTACCCTTGGAGTAATTTTTTCCCTAGTATAGGATCCCAAAGACAGCATGTGAAGTATATGGAGTGGCTCTGTATAACTGGATAATTCATCAAAAGTATAATACTTCCTTATTTGTTCAGCTTTTTCGTCTGCAAAGTAGGGATGATAATAGCACCCAATCAATAAAGATGCAACAAGAATTAAATGATGAAATGTATGTAAATGATTTGGCACAGCACCAAGTTCATATAAAACACCCAATAAATGTTAACTTGTGTGGGTACATTATTGTTGTTTCTAGTGTTGTTTTCTCACTACATTGGCATATAGCATTTCAAATAAATTATTTTAATTTTCAATACCAGGATAAGGGGACAAGAAAGGAGGAAATGGGGCATATGTTGTAGCACAAAGCTTCTGATGTAAATTCAATTTTAATCCCAAATCAATTTATTTGAAAACCACTGCTTTACAACTTTATTGCATTTTTTATCTACTTCAATGTCTCACCTGAGCTTTATATAACGTATGTGGTTAAGTGTTGCTACACACAACAGTTTATTATCATAATTTGGCAAATGTGTAAACTGAGTCAAGACTAGAGAGTCTCTTTAACCCTCGTCTGTTCTCCTTCCTAGACGGTGGAACCAACCAAAACATTGTCTTCATTTCAGCCCCCAAATAAAGCTTTTCAGTTTACAACAAGCTTTTCTCCCAGTCCCACTTCCATTTCCATTTTTCTGACTTCAGGCCCTGCCACTTGATGAAGGCAAAATGTTTTCCTTACCAATTAGTTTAGCGGAAACCTCATATGTTTGATATTGTACCAGACAATGTTTTATTATGCTCTCTTGATTTAAACAGAGAAATCACTGTTCCTGAAGGCACACTCTAAAGAGTAGAGTTACCGAGTTACAGCCCAAAATGGAGACCACAAGGGAGGCTAGACTCCATTGAGAAAACGCATCGGCAAGTGTGGGTACATAGGAATGCTTAAGAAAAGATTTTATGATCAGCATCAATGTGCGTGTGTTTGAAGAATAAGAATAAGTGTATTCATGTTCCTAACGTGCTTCAAAATTTCTGGCTGAAATGGGCTCTTACGATTTACTTTCAGAGCTCTCCCTGTAATAATATGCCATTTCCATGCAGGAAATGTTGAGTCAATTTCCCCAGGCCCCCACACACTGGTGGGAAGTTGTATCTTAATTGTTTAATACCCTGAAACTCTGTTTTATAGCATTCTTTCAGTAAAGGAGCCTAACACCAATGGTTAAAATTATTTCAGACTCTTCCATGCCTAAAATATACAGACAGTCATCAAGGACAAATAAAGAAATGTACAAAGTTTTCTGTGTGGAGGTAGGGAGTTTGAAGAGATAAACAGGCAAAAGGACAAGAGAAGAACATTTCGAGTGGAGGGGTCAGATGATGGAATGGCTTAAGGCAAAAAAGCATCAGGGTTGTTGAAACATTAGCTATAAGCTGCTAATGGCTGGAAACAAAGCTGAAGGGATAGGGATCCATTCGAGATGCCTTTCGTGTCAAGTTAAATCCCATTCAATCAAATAGTCTGGCTAATATACATTAAGCTTGCATTTTGTACCATTACATCTATAATTTACATACCCTATCAAGTCCTTCTTTTATTAAACTGGAACTTCTATATCCACATTCATTTTTCCAATACTCTTTAAATTTCTCCCGTATAGCTCAAACATAGAGTTTGTTGCTGTTAAAAATAATACTAATAATCAGAACAACTTGTAAATGC
>NW_012147886.1:3022279-3024148 GCF_000956105.1 Propithecus coquereli | reverse complement strand
GAAAGGGAAAGAGAATAAGAAGAAATATTAGGAATTCTGATGTAACTCAGCCAGTGTTTATACAATTATTTCACTGCAACATGCAAAATGGTACCCTCAAAATTATATTTAAAAATATGATATAGTCCTGGTATCCTATCATATTGTCAGATTTATGTAAAAATCCAGAAGTTGTCATCATACTTTCTATCCTTGTAGATTTGCTCTGTTCCTAAACATTCTTGATGAAGTCTTATACACCACAATACACTACTTAAGTCCTAGCTCCTTCTCCTCCTCTCCTAATTGCTACCTTTCTTAATAGCTGGGTAATCTTGGAAATATTATTCAACATTTCTGATTTTCAGATCCCTTGTGTAATAGAAGGATAGTATATATCTGCTGCATCCATCTCAAAGGTCTGTTGTGAGGAACGAATGAGATCATGGATAATTTTTCCAATAGATCTGTTGAATGCAAACATAGAGTAGAGCAGGCACTCAATAAATTTTTGATGGTTGAATAAATAAATGGATGAATGAATGAGGACAATATATAAAGGAAAACCTTTTACACACTATAAAATAGGACAGAGCAATAGTGTTTATTTGAAGAAAGCTGGACATTAGGACTTCTCAGAGCCTTTCATGTTCATAGTGTTTTCAGTGAAGGAGACTCCTGGTGAATCTCCTTGGCATTTTCTAGGGCTGGACTCCATAGAACACACTTCAGCTAACTGTGATCAGCCTGGTCAATGGTGACGTAACAGATGCTTGAGTAGGACTTTGCTATTGTTCCAAAATTGTGAGTAGACCCCAAAGCTGAATGTAAGAAAAGATTAGTGCCCTGAACATCTGTAGAGAATCACAAACAGTCACAGAAACCCCCTTTGGGCATTTATTAAGAGGCACTTTAGCAGTTCTGCTGTTTCTTGTGATCAGCCCAGGTACCCATTTACCTTCCATATCAATTGATATAAAAGGACTATTTGAATGAGAAGCAGAAAAGATGGGAAATTCATCAAAGTCATGAGTTGATGGACTAGTAAAATATCCAGTAAAGTTTTCCTGTACTTTTCTGGAATCGAAAGAAGGGAGTGGCTCCAAAGGAACCACACACAGATATTGGATATTTGCTTAGGCAGCTTACTCTGTACTGGTGCCTACCTGTGCAGGTGGAAAAGAGCAGGCGAGTGACTTGGAGGCAGAGAAAGCACCTACACCCTCACCACTTAGTGAGACAAGGATGTATGCATTCCTACAGGTCAAATAAGAACGAAGAAAGGAGTCTCCCTTGAGCACAAAGTGGCATCTAGAATGGTGGCTGGCACCAGACGACCACAGCATCAAAGGATATAAAATGTACAGACAATTGGGGCAGAAGCTTGAGGGATTAAAGACATCAACTGTCATATCTCACATGAGGCACCTGTGGAATGAAGCAGAGTTCACATAGCTACCCCACAGGGAGCCAGTATTTGGATCCTGCCTAGAATAAGGCCATAAAGACCAATGGCTGTTACTGAAAAGGCTGAAACACCAATAGATAAGGAACATTTGCATCCTTCTTCCCACTAAGTCCCAACGCAGGCCCCAGCAGGCCAAGCTACAAGGAAAAAGGAGATGATACTGGAACTTAAAATCACTTTAATCACTACAAGTGAGAAGAGAAATCTATTGGAACCTCCTGAGATAATGACAAAGGTTAAGGAGTGCAAAATATATCTAAGGTAAACTCTTTAGTATTTATAAATAAAAAACAGCTATGGAATGGACCACCTTAGAAATAAGTGGGTGCCCTATCCCTGGTAGTTTGTAAATAGATGATGCAGAATAAAGTTGTGGTGTTGTTGCCCAAGTTAAACGACCCAGCCATCCCAAATGTTTGTGA
>NW_012147886.1:3009754-3020312 GCF_000956105.1 Propithecus coquereli | reverse complement strand
TACCAGATAATTATACATAATTGTGTGTTTAATTATATTTAAACCTCACAATGACATTATGCTATCTGACACTTTTCTGCCAGGCAGATACCCATATCAGCTGATTGGCACATAAAGTTCAGGGAAAAGATTTAGTTGGATTTTGCCTACATCTGTCTCTGTTTCCTCCCCAGTAACACTAATTTACAATTATTAAGCACTTATATCCAGGGAATTTGAAAAATATTTTATAGTTATTATCTCAGTCCAATCTCAAAATAACTCCATAATGTAGATATTATCCTTCCCATTTTATCAACAAGAAGGCCAAGGTTTTGGGAAACGAAGTACTTTGTCTCAGCCAACATGACTTATAAGAGGTACAGGCAGGGACCCAGGCATGACCGACTAAAGCCCAACATTAAACATCGCTGCTGTGAATCCTCTTCCTTCACTGAAGAAGTTCTGAATTTTCTTTAAACCTCTTCATTAAACTCTGCCTTCCTGTCAGTGTGCAGTATTCTTTCTTCTAAGATAATTTACATGAGTAAGGTGGGTCCAGATTTAAACTTTAGCAGGGTGAGATTTGTTATGCAATTTTATTAAGGCAGGTGTTCTATTCTACATGGGTGAGGGGCTTCATAGCCAAATCTCTCTTCTGTCTATGCAAATGAACTTCAAACAATGGCATTACTGATCTGCACCCTCCCTATCCCCTTCCATTCCCTTTTTATTTCCCTTTTGGCCTAGGTCAGAAACCATATATTTGAATATCATTTATTATTTAGTTTTTAAATTTGTTTGTGGTTTGTACTTAGAAAAACTGCTCCGTACTGGAAAAGTACACTTCTGCAATTTGTGTTTACCTACAAGTTCAAAGAGGTCTTTTCTTGCTTCAATCCAGTCTCCTTTCAGAGTCTAGGTATGTTGAACTGATGCCTATTCTGTGTCTTCAATGGGACGTTGCTGAAATTAAATAACTTGGGCATGCCGAATGGTTGTGACAGACCCTCTACTTGACTCACATCTTGTCCTAGATCTCAGTTTCTCAACCGCTCTGCCTAGACATCAAGGTGAAAAGAACTCAGTGCTTACCCAGCCCTGCTGCCTGTTTCCCCATGATACGCCCTCTCAATGTTTGTTCAGTTTCAGATTCAACACCACCCAAGGGGAGCTGGGATGCCTGAGCAGGACCATCTCACATCTGGACAATTCAGCTGCTGGGAATCATCCTTATCTTTCAGTGAAAGCTGTCCTTGGAGTTCCCCTTCTTGCATTCTTCTTTTGAACTCTACATACTGCCACTCTAAGTTTGCTAATAGCAAATATTGCCAATCCCCTAACTTAGATGGAGAAATTTAGTAGTATTTGTGTAGAAGCTGTAAAATTGGAAAGGGGAACCGAACACCTTAAAATCACTGCCATTTTATCATTTGACATGCAATTTCTACTGAAACACTGAAATACTTCTCCAGTTTGAATACTATCAATTCTCAAACCGTTGGGCTATGCGATGGCCCATCCAGATAGAGCGAGGTACTCACAAGTTTATGCTTTGGTCAAATCTGTGGCCCCAAGTCCATCCTTCTGCATCCATTCTTAGAATCCTGAGAAGCCCTGTATTGAGGAATCTCTTTGTGATCAGAAATACTATTCCCAAGGTATATACAACATAATGGCTTCTACCTAGAATAGACAAGGTCTCACTCCCACGCAGTGAGATTAGCAGATACAAAGGCAGGGAGATTACCTAGCTCTACCTCACCTTTTCAGCAACACTATAAAAGAGATTCTGAATTTACCACAAGTTGAGAGTCAAGAACAAGAGTCATACATAGATCACAACATGGTTGATAAGAATCAGTTGAACATTTGACACAACTACTGTTTCACTCATGTGACTTTGTTTTCTAATTTCAAGCTATTTATGATCCCTCCCTATAGTCACAATTTTCCTTATGGTGGAAAACAGTAGAAATTTCACTAAACTTGGAATTAAACATTTTTGGATTTGAGTCCTGATTATGCCTCTTATAAGTCCTGTCTACTTGGGCAAATTTCAAAATCTGTTTAAGATTCAGTTTCCTCATGGAGATAGTAATACATGTCTTGCCAAATACTTGTCTTGTGAGGCTTCGGCATTCTAATGTGTGTGAAAATTCAAAGCATACATCTTGGAACATAATAGGTGTTCATAATGTTATTTCCTGCCTGTCTATCTTTTCTCTCTCTCTTTCTTTCTCTTTTTAAATTCCTTTCCCTCCTCCTTCTTTCTCCATTTTTTTTTCACTTTTTGACATTCATTTTTTTTCTGTGTAAAGTCTAGTTATTAGTGAAATCTACCCTTTGCTTACAAGCACTGCCTTGCTCTGGAAGGCTAGTTTGAATCCAGAGAGGTGGTAAAATTGTGTGTGTATTATGGTCTAGGAATGGGACAAAATTCCAAATGGAAAGTTAATAGAAACATCCATTTTGAGCATGAACCTGCAGTAACATCTCTAGAGACCAAGGAGAAGAGGCTGAGGTCCTCCCATATTTATAATCCACTTCTCAGCAGAGCTCTCCCACTCATTCACGTGGCTTCCAAACCACATGGTTCTCAAAGTGATAACCCCAACCAGCAAAATCAGCATCACCTGGGAACTTGTTAGAGCTGTCAATTCTTGGGACCCATTCCAGACTTGCTGAATCAGAAACTCTGGGGTGGGACCCAGGAATCTATGTTTTTATAATTCCCTCCAGGTGATCCTGATACATCTTCAGGTTTGAGAAATACTATCCTTCACCAAGCCCACTTCAGGTTGCCTCTCCTACACCAGGATGGGAAAGGCAGCCCTGGAACTCAACACTGGATTGTCAGATCTTCCCAAACAGGTGTCCCACCATGTGAGCCTTAGATTAGCAAATATCCTAACTAAAATCAGTCCCCCAGGCTATGATTCTGATATGGGTGAGGGATGTTGATTCAGCCTTATTTCTCCAATAAAAGCTTTTAAAGTATCTGAGTTAAGTAAACATTTGCAGTGAACCCAAACTTTACTACTTGGCCTCTTTCATCAAGTTCCCATCAAAATCCTCTCTTGGATCCTGCTCAAAGGAGATTTTGGAGACAAGGCTGGCTTATAACTCCTGCTTCCCAGGTCATAGGGTTCATATGCTATGAGAACCACAGTGCTGCATGTTTTCATCACTCTACCACCCCCCCCCCAAGCATTTACAGTAAACATTCCTTCTTAATAAAAATGGATATGAGAAAAATTTAATGCCCACACCCGCCCTGTAAGGTATAAGTTATTTTTTATTTTATGGATCAGGAAATCAAGACTGAGATTGATTACTATAGGAGAAGCTATTGATTCCCCACCCCATATCCCTGAAGCCCATTGCCAGGTACTTCAATTCACATGAACATCACTTCAACTACGTCTCAACCCACAGACCCAGCAGCCGGGAAGTGCCATGGGCAACTCTCACACAGCAAGAGAAAAGAGGCAGGGGATAAATATCCCAGCTGCCCTGTCCCTTGGCAGGACAAACCTGAGGTACAGTTTACACAGTTACAGTTACTCAGGAGTACTTCTACCTTTTAAAAATTTTCTCTGAGTAGCCTGTATAAATTAGGGGCTTTCCTTGTGTGTTTCTAGGTTGGTTTGCATCTACAGACTTCACTTCACCACACTGAAATTGTATATAAACCATATCTTTTAGTTAGACTGTAAACAAAATGAGGGCAAGAAACATTAATATATATCTAATTCTCTATTGTATTTCTAGTGCATTATTTTTTATACATAAGTATTCAATTTGTATTTATCAAATAATAGCAACCAGCTATTATTATTAATTATTATATTAATAACATTATTCAAATTAATACAATAATTATTAATTAATTAATTTTATTGGTTAAATAATTAAATATTATTATTAATAGATATTTACTATTTGTTAGAAATTGTCCGAAGGTTAGTATGGTAGGCAGAATGATGGATTTCCATAGATGTCCACATTTTAATACATAGAGCCTAGGAATATGTTGTTAAATGGCCATGGGAAATTAAGGTTGTAGGAAGAATAACAGTTGCTTACTAATCAGCTGACACTGAGGTGGAGACAATATCTTGTATTACCTCTGTGGGCCCAGCGTAATCAGTCTCAGCACCCTTACAAGTGAAAGAAGGAGACAGAAGAGTCAATAGCAGAGTGATGCAGCATGAGAAAGTCTCAACCAGCCATTGCTGGCTTTGGAGAGAGCAGGGTGCTTTATTCCAAGGAATGCAGGCAGCCTCTAGAAGCTGGAAAAGGCAAAGAATTAAATTATCTCCTAGTGCTTCCAGGAAAAAAAAAAAATTCAGTAATATCAGCACCTTGTTGTGAGCCCAGTAAGACCCATTTCAGGTTTCTAACTTCTAGAGCTATTAATATGAGATAATACATTTGTATTTCTTTAAGCCAACCAGTCTGTAGCGATTTGTGGTAGCAGCACTAGAAAGCTATTAATAGTAGAGATTCCAGTACCTAGAGGTAAGGTGCTGCTGTAACAAATAACTGAAAATGTGGGTGTGGCTTTGGAATTGGCCAAGGGCCAGAGGCTGGAAGAATTTTGAATAGCATGTTAGAAAAAGCCTGTTAGTAAAAAATATGGATGTTAATAACTCTGCTAGTTAGGACTCAGAAGAAAATGAGGAGCACGATAGAAAAATTATATATCATCTTAGAGACTACCTAAATTGCGATGTATAGACCGTTGGTAGGAATATGCATGGATTTTAAAGGCACTGTTGGTGAGTGCTCAGATGGAAATGTTATTGGAAAATGGAGGAAAGAGGAATCTTTTTTATGCAGTACCAAAATACTTGGCAGAATTGCATTCTGAAATTTTGTGTAAATTTAAACTTGTAAATAATAAACTTAGATAATTATCTGAAGAAATTTCCAAGCAAAGTATTGAAGGTTCAGCTTGGATTCTTCTTGCTACCCATAATAAAATATGAAAGAAAAAAGATAGATATTAAATAGATTTCAGGAAGACAATTAAGCAAAAAGTCTTCAGGACTTGATGAAAAATTCTCAGCCTATGTATGTATTTAAGAGATCTCACGGAATGGTCTAGTAGGAGAGGATTAATATAAAAAAATTAAATTGTTTTATGAAATTGACATGAGAACTTTGAGTTTCAGGGGGAGTCCAAGTAGGTGGGTTGAAGGGGCCCAGAAAGAAGAGAAATGTAGAATGTAAGAGAAGATGGGGAAAACAGAGATTTTAGTAGCATGGTGGGAAGCTGTGTATTGAGGAGAAATGGTGGTCAACAACAAGTTTCCAAAAGCTGTAAATACCCAGGGATAAAGGAATTGAAGTGTTGATTAGCCAATATTAAATTATTTGTTGTGATGTCCTATAGGATATTTCTGGCCCTAAAACTTTCATCAGATCTGCTGGAAGGAGGGAACAATTTAAATTATACAGGACCAAAAATGAACACTAATAGAATGAAGTTAGAAACAGAGCAGAAGAAAAAAATTCAGATAAAATGTAACAAAGGTGACTAGAAGTATAGTACCTAAAAACGTAATCATTCCCTGAGGATCTTGGAAATAAGTGGGAAAGGGTTAGGATGGGACAGAACTTTGCGTTTCCTTCTCTGTAGGATATCATGTCTGGAGATGATTTTATTTGAAGAAAGAAAGGACAGAATGACCTTAGTAACCTGAAATATTAGGGGGACTCAGGCATTTGATATGTAGATCTGCTAAGAAAATTAGGTCACAAGCGAACTTTGTCTTATTTGCTTCGCCATCAAGAAAAAGAAAGTAACAATGGTGCCTGTTTGGTATACTCCAGTCCCATTTCTTAATATCCTATTATGTAAGAGTTTAATCTTAGGACCCTTTCAACGGGCCGGTAAGGAAACTAATGCATTCCAGAGAGGTTGTAACATGACATAAACAAGTAAATAGCACAGAGGCTCTGGCCATGACATTTACCATAATGAGTTCACTCTCCTCCAAGGTTATTGGAGGCTTTGGCTGAGACAGCCCGTTCACAACCATGTTTCTAGAGACACTTGTACCAAGTGTTCTACTTTCTGGGATAGGATAGCCAGATGAGCTTTTTCCCATCCCAGTACAGAGCCAGTTGTGTCAGAATTGAATGTCATAAGCAATTATGAGACTTTTACATTGGCCATCCATTATATTCCTTAACACAGCTAAGTTTATTTTGCTCTATGTGTCACATTTTAGAGAGGGATAAAAATTAAATTTATTCTCCAAGATTTTGGTTTCAATTCATTCCCCTCTCTCACCCCTCAATTTATAAAACATTAGCATTAAATAGGTATTTATAGAAATAAAACACTCATCATCTCAGTGCTTGTTTATTTATATCTTAGTTTTTGTATTTAATCTCATTTTACATATTTGTAAGCTTGGTGTACATATTATTGTACGTTTTTCTATCTTTTCCCTTAAGGTTGTATTGCAAACATTTTCTCATGCTTTCATAGTCTACATGATTATTATTCTTAAAGTACATAGCATACCATGATTTGTAAGCCACAAAGGGCCTTTAGATTGTATCAAAATTGCTACTATGCATAATGCTACAGTAGTCTCTTTCATGCTCACTGCTCCTTTGCTATAGAGTAATTTCCTTAACATAAATTCACCGGAACAGAATTTTTGGTTCAATCCATTAATGCATCTTTTCCAATTCATATTAACTAGTATTTCTTGATTGACAAGATAGATATTAAAGTGTGTGTGTACACACACACACACACACACACACACACACACACACATATACAATAAAGATCTTGGATTTGTTAGCCCTATTGCTTAATGCAAATGACTATAGTCACTTTTTAATATGTTATACTTAACTGAGAGGACATAATCCCTTTCATATATGAAATATAACCTGGCAGACACAGGTTACTTTTCTGACCTTCCCTTTTAAGATGCAGTCTGGAGTGGTTGGCATTTATTTTGGTTGATTTGATTGGTCATTGTTGTTGACAGTTATGTTCCTTTAGAATTCAGATCATTCTCAAAATCACTGTGCATTTATATCTACTATTGGGAAAGTCATGCACCAAGAATGCTATGGAAAATAAAAATATGATAAATAATAGAGACAATTGTGAACTCTGCTCCAAGAAATAGGATGTTTGGTGACTGCAAGGACAGATAAGAGCTAAAGGAATCTTTCTTCAGCTGTGTTGCTTGCCTGAGATATGCTTGTTGTTCAGAAATACATCAATTTGGATATGTTAACCAATTACACCCTTTGACGACTCTGACTTGATTTAGAGAAATCAAGCAGTAGCACTGGATATTAGAGAATTAGCTATGAAGAGACTAGAATGAAGTCTCTCTGTGAAAACACAATGAAGAATGAGATAAATGAGAAAGGATAAATTGTTTATATGCTTACTCTAGGTTTTCAGATATTGGCAACAAATTCAGAAGGGTAAAATACGACTTTTGAAGTATTCTCTCCGAAATAGATTTCCCAGATGGTGCCATCCTTGTATCTGTTCCCAGAAAACCTAATGCTACCTAAATAATTATTGATAAAATTTATCCCTTTTACTCACTGTACACTTCCTGAAGGAACAGTGTTTATCTTTTTTTCTTATTTGGGCCATATATGTGCCTTAACACATAGCAGACTGTAGAAAAAGCCATCAAATGTGTGAAGGAGAAGTGGGCCATCTCAGTGGTAGTATCTAGCCCTTTGGGTTTCATGGTTCACTCTGTATTTTCAAAATCAGTTTGGTAACTATCTGGGCTACAAATGTTTATTCTTTCAAAGTTAAAAAAAAAAAAACAGTGCATAACAAAAATTTATGCTTCTGTTAAGCTTCTACTGGATCCAAACCCTGCTGAAAACAAGTATGAATTGAAAGCATAAATAAATAAATAAGCTAAAATCAATGGATAATGAATGAAAACAGGCAGATTTTGTAGAGCAGATATAAAAACTTGGAGAAAAGGACGGCATGGCGTAAGTTAGCCACTCTTTATAGCTTTTAGCCTGATGGAAGACTGATTGAGTGTCACATAGGGTAGCTAACACTTCAATAGAAAATACACAGATTTTTTTTGACAAGATGGCATTGTTCAGAGAAACCAAAACTACTGGAAAGGGAGTGGGTGAGGGATTTCTGGAAACGAGAGCAAGATAGGGGTTCATAATTTTAGCTGGTGGCTGAACCATGTTTGTGTTAGGCAGACACAAAGCAACATGAATGAAGATAAAAGAATTGAAAAAAAAAAAAAAAACTGCCCTCAAGAACAGACTTTGCAGGTTTAGTCCAACTAAGTTAATTTCTAGTTACAACAAAAATATGAACATATTTTTAAAAGTATAAAAGAATCCAGAATTCAGGATATAGCCCAGATAATTCTGATATATAAAGAACCAGGGAAAAATGACTATTTTTTTAAGAGAAAATCTATGGAGATCAAACCTAAGATGACCCTAATGTAGAAATAGCAGTAAATGGACTTTAAAGTGAATGTTATAACTACGTTCAATGAAATAAAGGATAATATTGTCAAAATGCATGAAAAGAGAGGAAATATCAGTCAAGAAACAGAAACCATAAAAAAGAAATAAAATGTTTAGAAATTAAAAAAAAATAAAATGTTTACTAGATGGGCTTATAAATATGAAAGAGAAAAATCAGCAAACTTGAAGAAAGATCAACAGATTTTATCTAATCTGAAGTAAAGAAAGGAAAAATTAAAAAAAAAGAAAGAAAAAAAGAAAGACTAGATTCCTAGGGACCTGTGGGACCATATCAAATGGTTTAACATATATGTAATTGGAGTTAAACAAATAGAGAAAATGGAAATGAGATTGAAATTTTATTTTCTTAAAATTACTAAAAATTCCTCTAAATCATAAAAGATTTAAAAGAACCAATTCATGAAGCTTAGTAAACCCAAAAAAGTAAAAACAGAAAGAAAACACATGGACATATTGTAATTAAACTGTTGAAAATCAAAAAGAAAAAGAAGATCTAGAAAGCAGTCAAAAAAAACACGACACATTGCACATAGAATGACAGCAATTTATAATGACAGCTGACTTCTCATCAGAAACGATGGAAGTCAAAGACAGTGAAAGACATGTTTGAAGCAGGGAAAGAAAAACAGAAAACATACAAAGAAAAAAGTGTCAACCCAGAATTCTATATCCAGGGAATGTATCCTCAAAGAAAAAGTTTGTTAAAGACATTTTCACATAAAGAAAAAAAGATAATCTATTGTCATCAGATTCAAACTATAATATAGACTAAAGAAGGTACTGTAGACTAAATAAAATTATGCTAAAAGGAAATTTAGATCTTCAGGAACAAGTGAAAAATATCAGAAATTGTAACTATCTGTGTAAATATAAATTAAAATTTTTCTCTTTATTTTTTTTAAAAGGAATATGACTACAACAAAAATTATAACATTTTCTTGTGGATTTATGTTTCACGTTACAAATGTGAAAATGCTGGTGGAGAGAGAAACAGATTTATATGATTGTACACTTTTTACATATTATGTAAATTGGAACATATTAATTTGAAATATATTATGAAAAAATAAGACTGTATTTTGTAAATCCTTGATCAACCACAAAAAGATTTTTACAGAGAGGTGTGAAAATGACTGTAGCATATAATGTGTAAGAGAGAAAGCATAGTAACCATTAGAAGGCAAGATTCATTTGGGAAGGGATTTTTGCCTATTGCTTTATTCCTGCCACTGTGTCTGACAGCAAGTTGATGATACACACACACATATAAATTATGTAGAAATGGGGTCTCGCTATGTTGCCCAGGTTGGTCTCGAACACCTGGACTCAAGCAATCCTCCCATCTTGGCTTACCAAAGTGCTGGGATTACAGGCGTGAGCCACCGTGTCTGGCCTTAAATAAATAAATGAATAAATGTATCATATCCCTAAAAATACTACTTTATTAGCTTTATTGAGATATAATTGAAAAAATATTGAAGTTGTACAACTTAATGTTTTTATATACATATGCATTGTAAAATAATCACCACAATCAAGCTAATTAACATACCTATCACCTCACATAGTTACCATTTTATTTTCTTTTAAAAATGGTATTAGTCACCATTTAGGTTCTTTTTTATTCTTTATCTTTTTTGTAGGCTTTTGGAAAAACAAAGACATGGAAGAAATGCAACATAATGCTATTGGTTATTTATGGGATGGCTTGTGGTGGTAAGAAGATGGACAAGAGTTACTATAGTGTAATACAGAAGCATAGCCCTAAAATCTCTGCCTGAGCTAAATACTCGGTACTACCATTTACCAGCTATGTGTCTTGAGGTGTGTTCATTATTCTTTCTGAACATTTATTTCCTATATGTAAAATGAGAACAAAAGCATGTATATCAGAATGTTGTCAATAAGATTTAATTAAAAGATACTAATAAAGTGCTTGCTATGGTTCCTGGCACATAGTAAATATTCAATAAATGCTAAGTTCCCCCTCCCCCTAGTTTCTTAGTTTTCTGTAATGTATGATTTTAATTTTTTTTTTTTT
>NW_012147886.1:2974690-3008219 GCF_000956105.1 Propithecus coquereli | reverse complement strand
ACCAAGCTGTTTTAATCACTACAGCCTGGTAGTACAGCTTAAAGTCAGGTAAACTGATACCTCCCAGTTTGTTCTTTTTACTTAAGATTGCTTTGGCTATGATTTTAATTTTAACATTAAGGACCGTTTTTATTTTTATGTTGCTCCACTTCTTAAAAACCCTATCATGATCATACATGTAGAAAATCCAAAATAATTGACAAAATAACTCCTGGCATTGATAACCAATTATCGGAAGGTCGTAGCATACAAAGTTAATATACAAAAGTCAGTGGCTGTCCTATATAACAACAATGAACAAGATGAATTTGAAATTAAAACACATTACTATTTACATTGGCATCAAAATAAATGAAATACTTAGGTATAAATCTAACAAAATATGTATAAGATCTGTAAGGAAGCAAAACTCTGATGAAAGATATCAAAGAATAATTAAATAAATAGAGAAATACTCCATGTTTATAGACAGAAGACTTAATATTGCCAGGATGTCAGTTCTTCACAACTTGATCTATAGGTTTCATGCAATTTCGGTCAAAATCCCAGCAAGTTATTATGTGGATATCAACAGACTGTTTCTGAAGTTTCTATGAAAAGACAAAAGACCCAGAATAGCAAACTCGATGTTGAAGGAGAAGAATAGAGCCAAAGGACTGAAACTACTTGACTTCATGACTTACTATAAAGCCACAGTAACTGACACAGAAATGAATGTAGACACAGATTTTATGCCTTTACAAAAATTGACTCACAATTGATCATAGATCTAAATGTAAAACACAAAACTCCTAGAAGATAACGTATGAAACACCTAGATGGCCTTGGGCATGGCAAGGTTACATTTATATATGTAACCAAAGGCGTGATCCATGAAAAAATTAATTGGTAAACTTAACTTTATAAAATTGACAAGCTAGGCTTTAATAAAGTTAAAATCCTCAGTTCTGTGAAAGGCAATGTCAAGAGAATGAGAAGACAAGCCACAGACTGGGAGAAAATATTTGCAAAAGAGACATCTGATGTAGGACTGTTACCCAAAATATACAAAGAACTCCACAATAAGACAACAAATAACTCTATTAAAAAATGGGCCAAAGACCTTAACAAAAAACCACACCAAAAATAATATAAGATGACAAATAAGTATATGAAAAGAAGCTCCATATTATATGTTGTCAGATACAAATTAAAACAATGAGATATCGTATCTATTAGAATGGTCAAAATGCAGAACACTGACGACAAAAGTAGCTGACAAGGACGTGGAGCAACAGGAATTATTTATTGCTGGTGAGAATGCAAAGTGGTACAGCCACTTTGGAAGACAGTTTGGCATTTTCTTACAAAATTAAACATACTCTTACCATATGATGCAGAATTATTCTCCTTGGTATTTACCTAAGCAAGTGAAAACTTATGTCTGCACAAAAGTCTGCATACTGATGTATGTGGCAGCTTTATTCAAAATTTCCAAAACTTGGAAACAGCCAAGATATTCTCTAGCAGGTTAATAGATAAATGAACTGTGGTACAACCAGATGGTGGAATATTTTTCAGCACTAAAAAGAAAGATAGATAGTTCTATCAAGTCATGAAATGACATGGAGTAATATTCAATGCATAAATGAACTTTAAATGCATTACTAAGTGAAAGAGGCCAATCTGAAAAGGCTAATTCTGTATGATTTCAATTATAGGACATTCTGCAAAAGGCCAAACTATGGAGATAGTAGTGAGGTCAGTAGAAAGGTTCATCCAAAAGTTATTGGGTAGGGAGGATTAAATAGGTAGAGCACAGAGGATGTTTATTTCACATCCCAAAGTTTTGGGGAGGGCTCCTTGAATACCGCCTATGTACTCCTTAACTGTTACCCAATGGTACCCTAAGGGTCAGAACAGTCTAATACTCATCCTAACATGTCTCGTACTTCTAGAGATTAAATTCAGCTGTAGAGGATTTATCTGAAGGTGGGGGAAAGTCACCTCTGAAATAAAGTCATTAGGAACTGGCCTATCTGCTGTATTCCAGCAAGGGGAATGAGTCACCATTTCCCTGCCAACATGTATGTGTAAATACAAAGCAAGGTTAAGCAACTATCTGTCCTTGCTTTATGCTTTATTCTCTGTGGCCTTAACCTGCTTCCATGGCAGCAGCTTGTGAAATGGTAAAAATAAATAAATAAATAAACAAATGAATGCGATGACTGCATGACCTAATTCAGGCCTGGTGCTTCAGGTAGGAAACATGTATGGGCATCTCTGTTTCATACACACATTCAGAGCCCCAGAGCAATCAGCAGGGATTTTGAAACAGGTCCTCGTGGAAATGAATCCAGGGCCCTACACCTACTCATTACATAACTTGAGGTTAAAGAAACAAAGCCCTGCGAATGGGTGTGCCTGGGTGTGCAAGCCAGAGAGAAACATACAAGATACTCAGAGCCCTGCCCTACCCTTACTAAGCAGAAAAGAGCTCTTTGTCATGGGTGGCTAGGAGGTTCTCTTTTCAAGAGGGTTATGCGAGAGAATGGAAGACAAAATTAACATCTTTGAGCACCTGGTATGTTAGAAAACAGGCTAGGTTATTTTTGCTAAAGTTGTCTCTATCTTCACAATAGTTCCCACTTTTTGAGCTGAGCATGATGAAATAACAATCCCCAAATCATGCATGAAGAAACTGAAGCTCAGAAAAATGAAATTAAATAAATTAAATTGCTAATGAGTGGAACTGGCCAGCTCATAACTGAGCTCTGTGTGGCCACAGGTCCACCTTGAAGCTCAGCATCTTGCTGATAGTGAGAAAGAAACATGGCCAGGCTTCCAGCCCTGTTTGGCTCTATCCCAGTGAGGCAGTGTGAAATGAGAGTCAGATTGTCATTCACCTTCACTTGATAGGCACTCACAGCCCGCCAGAAATGAATTTTCCTTCTGTTACATCTTTCTGGCTTTGCATTTGATATAAAGTGATACACACCAGGGCTTCTAATATTTGCCTTCATGTTTGTATAGGATCCTGATAAAGAAAGAAAAAAATAGACTCAAGAGGCAAAGACCTTTGCTGTGTCATCTAGACACAGTACGTTTTCTCTTACTGTTTATTTTTCAATCTTGACAATGTAAAGACCATGAAAAGATAATTTAGCCAATGCCCTCTAAAGTCTGATATGTCAGTGTTCAATCAGGCCAAAGGATGAATGGTCAACATATTAAAATAATTCATTTCTTTCTGTATTTATGCATTCATTTATCCACTTGAACACAATAAATATTTATTGATAGATTATTTCATGCAAGGCATTATTCTCATTGTAGGCATTCCAGAGATAATTAAGAACTTAGACCTGTTCTTAAGGAACTCTAAGTCTAGCAGTGAAAACAGCAAAGCCTGAGCAATGATACAGACACATGCAGAACATTAGAAGACCCTAGAGGGTGAGCTCCTTCAAGAGAGGAGCTCTGACAATTCTAAGAAGTGGTGCCTGTGCTGGAGCCAGAAGGCAGAGAGGGGCAGCTGCTGGGGACAGGGAAGTATAGGGGAAGTCAGTGCCTTAAGCGGGAGCACTGTGTGCAAAGGCAAAGAGGCATGAAGGAGTTTTGGTCTTTTGGGAATGAGCAGGTAATCCGAATAGTTGGGCTATGAAGTTTGAGGAAGAGATAGACGATGAATTGGAGAATTAAAAACCTAGATCAGGAAAAAGGTTAAAGATTTGCCCAGGATCTCAAAGTTTGTCCAATAGTAAATAAGAAACTCAACACTTTTGGCACAAATTATGGAGATATTTCCAATATACAAACTTAACTCTTTTATACATGGTATCCTTGACCTTCAGGGATTTTTGAAAACTGCTGAAAGAATCGAAGACCTTAGTATGATGTTTCCTTGTGATAAAGCCATATTAAATCATGCCTTTTGAACTTGATGTCTTTTATGATGATTCTCCTATGTGGAATATAAACCGTATTGCTGACCAATAAGAAGCACTGAATAATCTCTTAGTTTTTGATTAAAGTTAAATTAAGCATCTCCAAAGGTCATGGCTTCCTTGCCCATCTACTTTTTTTTTTGCAAGTGTAAATTGGTTCAATTTTTTTAATTGACACTTTTTATCTATCCATTGCACGTGCATTTGGATTTCACATGTGCCCCTTCTCCTTCTCTCTGCTTCTCTCTCCCTACCAGTGCACTCTCTCAGAACATGTGATTTTGGACAACCAAGTCACCATGCAAGAAGCCCAAAGACTCTGAATCCATTGTGTTGTGGAGACCATTTAAAGAGACAGCACTGAGGTAGGCATAGATGCCCAGGGAGCCCCAGCTGTTCTGATCCCCAGCCTTCTGAGTCTCCTCAGTGCAGGCAAGTGACTACATAATCATTTGAGATGACCAGAGCCCCAGTCACCAACTGACTGCAACTTCATAAGAGAACCTAAGTCAAGAAAGCCTAATCAAGATGCTCCTGAATTCTTGACCCTCAGAAACTGAGATATAACTCATGACAATTATTGTTTAAGGTGCTAAGTAAGAAGGTTACTTAATATGTAGAAATAAGTGATATGGATTGTGAATGGCGTTTTGCATGCAAAAGCCAAATGATACGGGATACTGCTTCCTACAGTGCCCGCCTCTCTGTATCTTTGCCCTATTGGCTAGTCTTTCTTCTTTTCGTCTATCTAACATCATACAAGCTTGAAGTTTCCACTCAGATCCCAACTTCTCAATGAGTCTCTCCCTGATCATCCTAGTCCACAATGATCTCTGCCTTCTTTGAGGTCAAGATGGAGTCCATTGGCCTGACTGAAAAGTAGAATCATTGAGCAGCTCGTTAAAGAGACACACACCCAGGCCCTGGCCCAGACCTACTGAGTCTGAATTGACAGGGTGGGGGACCACACATCTTTACTGGCCTGGCATTGGTTGGTGGACTGATGTGAATCAGCTTTTGGAAACAAGTCATCTATGCCACAAATCTGAGCAAAAGATTACTTACTGCCTTGTAACACTCTCTCATTGCAATGAGTCTTTAAATCTTTTAAAAGCAGAATCCTATCCCTTTGTTTATTCACTTAATAAAGAGTTATCATGCACTTGCTATTTTCTGGGCATTGTACTGGGTGCTGGCAATACAGAGATGAGTAATGCTAGGCTCTATCTCAAAGAGATCTCAGGCAATTGCTGCAGGGAAGAAGACTGAGCAATAACCCAGGGAGGCAGCTGGAGGTGGGATGAAGTAACATGCTCAGCTGGTGCTAAAAAGCCCTGAAGCTTTTATAAGCCAGTCAACTAGGCAAACAAGTAGGACCAGGGTGAGAAGGCTGCCAGCATCTGCCCTCTTCCTTATTCTCATTCCTATTCATACACAAATCCTTTCCCCACTTCAAGGCTTTCCTTAATATTCAACCTAAGCTGATTTTACCTATACAAAACCATCTTCAGGGTGGACCAAACAATGTATTCTCTGAAGTCTGTACCCTACATGGGATCACTTTGCCCACAGAAGAGTCAACATTCCATCAATTCATTATTAAACCACATGTGAAGCACTTACTATATTCCAGGTTGCTCTGCTAACTAATTTCTCCCATTCTTCGCTCAGAGGAACTCTGAAATAAGTACTTATATTTTCCCTCTTTTCTACCCATCTTCTCCATTACTATTAAACCTGCTTTTGCACTTACCTTACTCTGTGCCTCCAGATATATACACACCATCATCTATGCTTAGCCTGAATCCGTCCAACCCAGCGATCTACTGCCTGAGAACACATTTTTCAACATTACACTTAATCGCAATGTACTGTATTATTTTCCTATTTCTGCTATAAAAATGACCACAATCTTAGTGCCTTGAAACAACATAAATTTATTATCTTACAGTTCTGGAGGTGAAAAATCCAAAATGGGTCTTATTGTGTTAAAGTCAAAATGACAAGAGGGCTGCATTCTTTCTGGAGCCTCTATGGAACAATCCATTCCCTTGCCTTTTCCAGCTTCTAGGAGCTGTCTATATTCCCTAGCTCATGGCCCCTTCCTCCAACATCAAAGCCAGCAGTATAGCATTATCCCTCTCTTCTGACATCCTGTTTCCCTCTTGCAAAAACTCTTTCAATTGCATTGGGCCCTCAAAGATAATTCAGGATAATCTCTCTAACTCAAGATTCTTAACTTAATCATATCTTCAAAGTCCCTTTTGCCATGCAAGGTAAAATATTCACAGGTTCTGGGGGAATTAGGATGTGGACATTTTTAGGTGCCATTATTCTGCCTATTACACCCAATATTTCCTGAGCAGTAGGCAGCACTGTTGTGTCTAAGTTCTCCTTTCTACTTCCATTGAGCACATCTCGTCCAAAGATCAGAGGAAAGGAAGCTGGAGTCCATACTAGAGCTCTCAGGTCTCCTTACCAGAGTGCAATTGAATCTAATAGCACAGAGTATTTATCCATCTGTAATTGGGTATCATTACCTTTATTGATGATGTGCTCCTACTAACTCTAACTGCCCATATTGCTGTTTTTCCTCAGCCACCACATCAGTTGCTCAGATGCAGCTTCCCTCCTCACAACAATTTTGTGAGGTTCCTCTTTCTCATATACCCCTATTCTCACTATTCTGTGGAATTTATTAATACCTTTCTAGACCACATGGCCCATCTACATCCTCAAGCTTTGGCTCGTCTATCTCTTTGCCTATACTGAGAACTCACTGATCTTTGAAGATACCACATGTCCTATAATCCTCTAAATGCAGGATGTTAACTGACCCTCGCACCCCTCTTTTGATACTGTTCGTCTTAGATTCCATATTCCATCTTTCAATCACTGTTTTGCTCATTCTTTTCTTTGATCTTCAATGGCATCCACCTTATCCAGGGGTGAATCCCTACTGCCTTTTCTGTGTCCATCCCCTGTATTCTAAGAGTACTGAGAATAAATGACATAACAGAGCAAATATGCACCATTATCAACTCAAGATCACCAACCCTAATCAGTTCCTCAACTTTGCTCCCTGACCTGACAATATTTCTCCAGAAACCTCCTTTCCCTTCCCACTTCAGTATTCTCATGCCTTTGGCATACTTCAAGGCACAGCCCAATTGCCATCTTTTTACCAAAGCAATGCCTAAAACTGCCAGCCCCAGTTTTAACCAATATCTCCCTTCTGTTAATTCTAACAGCATCTGTCTATACTCTTCTTGCAGTATCTGAATATTCTCCCTTGAAGCATATTATACAAAGTTCTTATCTTCTTCATGAGTTTGTAAGCTCTTAAAGAGGTTTATTTTTTTTTCAAATCTTTTAGTTTCTTTATCCCTTATATACTAGTCTTGCTGCACAGTGTCCTAAATGCAAATTTGCCAAATGCATGCATAAATGAATGATTTCAAAACATTGAAGGTTTCTTCAGTGATACCACCATGACAAGTTGGAAACTCACTTAACTGGGCTTATGAAAGCCAGTATTTTCCTTTAACAATATACCTTTCCCCAACAGAAAACTCAGAATGCCAGTTAGAAGAAAAATCTCCAGTCACTTGTAGTGACAAGCTTTCTTTCTGAAGCTTGCGAATTCTTGTTCTCAAAACAAAACAAAACAAAAAAGAGATGTACGTGAGGTGTATGAAAATGTGGGAAGACATATAAATCTTTTCATAAACAAGATCTTGACCCTGAAATTTCATGTTTTGCCAACAAAGTGCAATGGCAGTCACATTCCCTAAATTATTTTCAGACTCCACATTCCTCGTCTAGAACCTTTCCTGGCAGAACCAAAACGAGTGAAAATAAAGTTGGGTAAGGAGAGGTCTGAGAAAGAGATGCTTCCAGGCTAAAAGCACAGAAAATGGAACATCACTCCCAGAAATGAGGCTCTACAAATGTTTGACAATGGTTCAAAGCCATCATGCTTCTTTAATTCCGAGATGCGTCAGCCGAGAAAGTTTCACTATTCTCACCGAAACCAGAGATACTTCAGATTTATGTGATCCACACCCTTGGAATCAAGGCATTAACATGTTCTGCTGGAGGCACTGAAAAGCTTAGCATCTACCTTTCAAAAAGGAAGAGTTTCCTGTAAAACAAATGGAGTCAATCACAGGTGGAGCAGGTCCAGGTTATTACAGGAGTTCACATGGCTCAGCCGAGGTAGGCTAGGAAAGAGTTTCTGCTTGTTTTTCACCTCACTCTCTCCTTCCCTAATGGGTTCCTCACCATTGGCTTTGTGACCCTCAGTGGCCAGGAAGACCATCGGTGTGGTTGTAAGTGCTTCAGGGATTTAGCAAAACCCTCTGCCCTTGCCTAATTTCTCCCACTCGGGGACAGGTATATGACTCAGCTTCATCAAGTGCCCTGAGAATCCAGTGATGATGGGTAATCGTCCTCTAATGCCAAGTTGAGGAGCTTTTGAAGCATTTAACTATTGTTAACTAATTAAGCTACATATAAACATTCACCTTCCATGGCTAAAGACCAAGTAGAAGCTAAGGTCATCAACAGGGAAGCAGATTCATTTGCTAAGATTCAGCTTCTGTCTATTGTCAAAGTTAATCATTTTTGTTTGGGTTACATAAGGTTTGCTTTCATTAAAGTCACCAGGATACACAAGGAAATATAAGATCAAGTGAATTTCCCTATTGTAATGATTTCCAACCAGGGTATATGTCCCTCTGAGGGGCCTTAACAAATCTGTCATTCAGGGTCGGGGTACAGGGCTCAAACTATTCTGAGGCACCCTCCTAAGGATGACTTGCTTCCCAGTCTCCATTTGACATAGTGAGTTCATTATTACTTTTAGGATTCCATAGTGGTATTCTTCAAGTTTTAGGGGGAAGAAAAAATGTGACTAGCCACTGATCTTGAAATATGTTTGAATTTTAACTTTCGCTTATTACAGTGAGAACCTAGACCTAGTCATTTTAACTTGGTGTAAACCAGATTCTCAACTATAGCTGTACATATGATTAATTTATGATATTTAAAAAATTCTACAGCCAAAGTCCCTTACCTGAGGATTATACTTCATTAGCTTTGGAGAGCCTTTGACACATATTTGTATCTAGCTATATCTGTATATCTACATATACATCTATATCTAAACATATATAGATTTCTATATATAAATATGTAAGTTAGTATGGATTTATTGATGCATTAATATTTATTTGATTAACAATCAAAATAAATATCTTCTTCATCTTTATGGCATCTTCTACATCTGGGTCTAACATTGGCTGGCACATGGTAGAAATTCAACACATGTCTGTTTAATTAATGAGTAGCATTATATCCTTTCTACAGTATATATTCTATGTTGCTTTTTTTTCTCTTGTGTCAGCTTTCTTTAGGGTCTGTCAATGTTATTTTACATACATAGATATTCTTTCAGTTCATTGAACTTGGCATGTTCCCTCCTGCCATAGGGATGTTATACTTATCTCCCTTATTCTCACCCTCTTAACCCATAGCGTCCATTTACCCTTCAAATCTCAGCTCAAAGAGCACTTACCAACAGAAACCTTCCTTGGCATCTGCTACAGACCCCGTATCCAGTATGGACACTTAAGTCCATTTCTCATACTCTCTCATGAGATCATATTTGTTTCTCTCAGAACTCTTATATAATTTTCAAAGTTTACATTCAGAAGTATAATCATTTGTTTAGTATGTCTCTTCATCTCCTCCACCATACAGAAAGCAACATGAGGACAAGCACAGGGTGTGTGTATGTGTGTGTGTGTGTGTGTGTGTGTGTGTGTGTGTGTGTGTGTGTGTTTGCTTGCACCTCTTCCCTCTTGTATCACCAGAAGTCCAAGCTGCCAGCACACAAGGAGTACTTAACTATTTGCATCTAAGAACTATTTGGATAATGAGGGCCACGGAAGGCCCTTTTATCAATACAAGAGCCAACATGCAATGGATCAAGTAGTTGGAGGGATTATACTTCTTTCCAAAAAGACTCAGAACCAATAGAAATGGGAATTGGAGTAAGGGGAGAACCATTCTACTTGGTCCCTGTCCCAGAAAAACAAAAACAAAAACCACAGGGCACCATTTCTGTAGCATAAACAGCATTCATTGAACACTGTCTTACGAACCATATGCTGGTGGTGATGAAAAAGTCAGGTTTGACAGTCAAGCTCAAATGCCCATTCTCACTGCAGCCCCTCACATTCACTTTTTAACTAATTAAAGCAACTAGAATGCCAGACTGGAGAAGCGACTTCACACCACATGTTTAGGAGTGCAGGCTCTGGAGAAATATTGTCTGGGTTAGACTCCTAGCTCTTCTATAACTAGCATGAGGATAGGACAAGGTCTTCATCTCTCTGTGCATCAGGTTCCTCATTATGAAATGGAGATGCTAACAAAACCAGCTCCCTGAGATTGTGATGACAACTAAATAAACTAATGTAAATTAAGTGCCTAGTCCACATATTGGCATATGTTAAATTTGTACTGTTTTAATAGTGCTCAATTATCATTAACTGGTTTAAGGATGAAAAGGGAAACACAGGAACTAGCATTTATTGAATATTTACTATATGCCAAGAACTACCAAGAGTACCTTAGGTAAAATTAAGCCTGATTTAATCATCACAATAGTCCCAAGAGGTGGTTAAAACTTAGCTGCAAGGAGATTATATACCTTGTGAATTTTCACAAAGAGAACTTCTAGTATGTAGTTCTCCTACTTTGGGAATATTGGTTCTTTAAGGGGAAGAAATAGATTATGTCTTGCTGAGACTATTTCTTAGAGAATTTGTGGTTAAAGGAAATGCCTCACAATCCGTTAAAACTGTGGTCCCCAACCCCTGGGCCATGGACTATGGTTTGTGGCCTGTTAGGAACTGGGCTTCACAGAGGGAGGTGAGCGTCTGGCAAACAGCAGAAGCATCATCTGTATTTACAGCCACTCCCTGTTACTCACATCACCACATAAGCTCCTCTTCCTGTCAGATCAGTGGAGGCATTAGATTCTCATAGGAGCAGGAACCCTACTGTAAACTGCACATGTGCGAGATCTAGGTTGTGCGCTCCTTATGAAAATCTAATGCCTGATGATCTGAGGTGGAGCTGAGGCAGTGATGCTAGCCCTGGGGAGCAGCTTCAAATACAGATTATCATTAGCGGAGAGGTTTGACTGCACAATAAATGTAATCGGCTTGAATCATACTGAAACCATCCCCCCATACCAGTCCGTGGAAAATTGTCTTCTGGAAAACCAGTCCCTGGTGCCAAAAAGGTTTGGGACCACTGCATTGCAACAATATTTGTGGTAACTCTCTCCACTTGGAAGGCAATGGTCATCATTCAGATCTCCCATGTACAATCTCAAGGAATATGGAGCTTAAATCATTCGTATAGAGAAGAAAGAGCCCCAGACTTGGCATCAAAAGTCCTGGAAGCTTTGGGACCTTAAGTCAATTTCTTAACTTTTCTGAAATTCAATTTTCTACTTTTTAAAACAGGAGATAATAAATGGGGATCATGTAATCCACATCTCCTCATTCCACCCACCCAATGCCCTGATAACCATCATCCTACTTCCTGCTTCTGTGAGTTTGACATTTTTAGGTTTCAAATATAAGTGGGATTATGCAGTATTTGCCTTTCTGTGCCTGGCTTCTTTCACTTAATGTAATGTCCTCTGAGTTCATCCATGCTGTTGCAAATGGCAGGATTTCTTTCTTTTTGTAATATCAAATAGTCTTCTATTATATTAATACATATATATCACGTTTTCTTTTTCCATTCCTCTGTTGATGGACACTTAGGTTGATTCCATATCTTGGCTATTGTGAATAATGCTGCAATGAACATGGGATATCAAAACATCATGTATGTCATCAATATATACATTTTTATTAATCAATTAAACATTAATAAAGCTGGAAAAACTAAAAATGGAATTATAATGACAACCTTACCTGTCTCATAGTGTTTTACTGAGAATTAAATTAGTTCAACTAAATGATGAGCAATTACTTAATGGATACAGTGTACATTATTTGGGTGATGTATACCCTGAAAGTCCTGCCACAATCAGTACAAAATCTATGCATGTAACAAAATTGCACTTGTACCTCATAAATTTAAATAAATAAATAAATAGACAAATACATAAATTAGTGTCATTCAAAGCATGGTCTGTCCATGGACCACCATCTACCCTACGATCATCAGTCCCAGCCAAGGCTCACTGAATTGGAATTTCTTGATGTGAGACAGGAATCTGTTTTATGCTAAAGTATAAGAAAAACTGAATTAAATGAGGCAATGAATAAAAAAAATATTTTTTGTGAACTGTAAAACATTTGCACTAATGCAAATGTGTTCTCATCCTATATTGCTCTTCCCCACTCTCTATCTCTCTTCTCTCCACCTCTGTCCTATCCCCACTCCTTCTGCTCTACTCCCCACGGTCTCCTATGCATTTTATCTCCTCCCCTCCCCGCCAAAGAAAATATTTTGTGTGCAGAGAGCTTGCATCTTTCCCAATCTTTAGGGTTCCGTGAAGAATAGATGTTCATTTGATGTTTGATGACTGAAAAAATGGACAAATGAACAATCGCAAAGGGTGTCACACTATGTCAGCATAAGTCTTTTCATAGACTAAATCTTATTCCATTAACATGATATTCATCTTCCAAAAAATCCAAAGTGTTTTCATGTGTACCGATACATGCACCTTCCTCTTCACGTGATCTTTCTGAAAGCAGGAAGAAGCAGGTTCCCCTCCACCCACCCAACACCCCAAACCTCAAACCTATACAGATGCTGAAATAGAGAATGGGAAAATTACAGTGCTTGCATCATCACATTCGGGAAGGAGGAAGAGTCAGAATCGGAGACCGGTATTTAGAAGCCCCAAACCCTGAAGCATTGCCCTTTATTCCCAGGGCCTTCAGCTGTAGAGAGAATGCAAGATGAACTAGCTCTCCCCTTCGCAGGAGTGGGGTCTAGGAAAGGATATGTAACTGATTTCTACCTCTCTGTGTTTTGAGACTTAAACCAGAAAACATTTGTAAAATGCCTGGAGCATCATAAATGCTTAGTAAACATTATGTCTCTTTCCCCACGTTCTTTTAGGCTGGCTCCTGCAAACGTTATCAGCAAAATGTACTTGGCTGTCTTCATTAGAAATATCTTGATTGAGGGCAACAGAGTGCAGTCCTGCCCTTTGATTGGCACTCCTTCAACAGCTGGGGCGAAGGGCTGTGTAAAGTAAAAAAGAGAAATGAAGCCAGACCAGCTTTCTCTATATATGCTCCTTGGACTACCAGAATGAGAATCCCTGGGTGTTTGTTTAAAATGCAGATTCCTGAGCTCTACATCTGAACTATCCGGAGTGTCAGAGAATGTATCCTAGAAATCTACATTTTTAGCAAGTGCTACAGGTGAACCTTATCCGCACTCAAGTTTAACAACCATTGCTTTAGTTCATTATATGTAAACCATAACCATACATGAGAAAGAGCTTGGGAACTTTTAAAAAATATAGAAGCCCATATTCCTCCCCAGAAAAATTAAATAAGAACAGGTGGAAGAGTAGGTGGGCACTAGGATTCTCCCAGTGACGAGAATAGCAACCAAATAAATCTCTTTTGCCCTCTAATATATCCCTTAGCATTTAATTTTTTCTGCTGTTGGAGGAGGAAAAGCATCAAGGCAAGAAATTATATAAATATAATTTTTGAAATTTTTTCTAAATCAAGAGCATAACATGAGCTGTCAGTGGCATTTTAGAAATAAGACCTTTTCTCTCTTTCTGTGTCAAATTCACTGAAGATGTAAAGCCAAAATGAACTGAAGTTACCTTGTAACAAAGATGCTATTTCCATGTGACCAATGTGCACTGCAGTGCTGAGGAACCCCCACCTAGCATTTAAACAGTCTGTACTTTTAATTATTATACTAACATTTTGTCAACTGTCAAATGCTTGAAAATCATTTAATATCCTCCCATCTCTATGCAACACATTTATTGATATTCATGAAGTGAGTTCCTTCAGCAGTGTCTAGACTGAATGTCAATAGGGTCTGCTGAGGGAGATATTTTCACAGAGGGAGGATATTAATAATGGAATGGAGAAATTATTTTTAATTCAGTTTAATAAAGGATTAGATGGGACAAGACCACTGTGCCCCCTTAATGGTCTAATACATAAATAAATGTAACCTGGCTAAATCATTCTGAATATCAAAGATGAGAAATGATCAACTTAACATAATTCACTTTCAGCTGATGTTCTCTCTATGATTTTACAAGCCAAAGGGTAGTCCTCTGTGTTATACCAGAGAGTTATTTTTTCATGTCCTATGTAAAAGAGACAGTGAATATTTGGAGAACAGCCTCCCACTTTTGGAAACCTGATTTGTGAGAAAGATCAAAAATGAGATTCTGCAGACATCCTGGTAATAACCTGTTTTTCAAAAAAGGAAACTTGGTATCCCCCTCTGAAAATAGTCCACACTTCATGGTAGGAAAAAGGGAGGAAGAATCACTGCACAACCAAGGATCTTACAAAGCCATTACCATCACTGGGTATATAGCAGATGCTCTGCTAAACCCTTCCTAAGCTTTACCACACTTAATCTCCCCAAAACCCCAGAAAATACACCCAGTTATTACCCCTGTTTTTATTGTTAATTTGTTAAGACTCTGGTTCACGAAGTCGTTAATCACATGCGTCAGTATATTGTGGTATCTTATTATTTGTCTGTACGAGGCCCCTCTTACTTAATAAATTTATCCCTTTTTGTGTACACAGCCCATTCCCATTCCCTCTTCCATCCACAGATAACCATTCTATGACATTTATGTGTGTGTCTTGTTTGAATGTGTTTTTATATAATGAGCAATATGTAAATGATAACGCATGACAGTTGTTTCTTTTTCATTAAGAACTGTGTTTTTAAGATCCACCGAAATTCCTCCATGTACGTCTAGCACACAGTATATACATATTCACCTGACTTTACAGATAAGGGAGCTGAGGCTTAGAAAGTAAACTGCCCAGCACAGCATCACGTGAATATTAAATTGTGGAGCTAGTCTCCAGATGACTTTCACTTTAAGGATAGTGCTCTTGACTACTAGACTATATTGCTTCCCTTTCCAAACGTTAATGCTTTTTAGTTCTTACAACAGCCCCGTGAGGTTAAGAGAGGCTAAGCAATTTATCCAAGATCACTCATCTAGTTAGTAGCAGAGCTTGGATTACAACTCGGGTCTGTCTGATCCCAGAACCTGCATGCTTTCTCTTTTACGATGCAATGACCTGTCGTTGCTCGAGTCTTCTTCGGAGTTAGATTGCTCTCCTAACTCCTTTCTCTGTGCTTTATTCTTGTTTAGTGAGCTGGGACAGGGGGTACCTTTCCTTGTTAAATAGCAAAATGTGGGTCGTAAGGAGCCTTGTGGAGCCGCCTGATGTACTGTGTCAGTCCCAATACTACCACGGCCAGTGCCACGGAGATTAGTCCCATCTGAACCTGTGAGGCCAAGGAAGGCTATGTGGCAATCTGTCCTCTCAGGGTGGATTTCTGCCAAGGTCTCCTGCTGGAATAATGACAGAGCTACTACGTTCTTTCTCCAAGGTTGACATGATGCAATAGGTCTGGTGACAGGAGGTTTTTCTTTCTCTAGTTGCCCTTGGACACTTCATGGCTATGTCTACCAGGGTTATGTAAAACTCCTTGTATGCCTTGGCAGGTGGCCCTGGGAACTCGACTGCACTGTCCTTGTGGTAAGCACTCAAGCAGAGTGAAATGAAGAGTCAATTCTGCTGAATAACTTCTGAGGATTTCAGGTCAATCTACTCGGAGTCTAGTCTTGTGGACCAAGCTTCTTACACCTCAATTAAATCAAAGGAGTAAAAAACAGTTGATTTCAGCCATTTTGCATTTGGCCAACAAATTTGGATAAGGCACATTTCTTGACGTCAAACAAGGGGGAGAGAAGACAGAAATTTTAGAAGTATCGAATAGAGTTTTCTTATACTAATACAAACTTGGGGGGTGGCTTAAGTGAAAAAAAAAGGGATGTACATTAGACTAAAATAAAGTACAAATATCAGGCTCACTTCTTTCCAATGTGACCTTGGGCAATTTACTTAACCTTGATTTATTTCCTCAAATAATGAACCGGGGACAATGACATCCATTTCACAATACTATTATGAAATAATCTGAGAAAATACATACGAAATGCCTGGCACATTTTGAGTCATTTGCTGAATGTTAGGTCACCATCAGAAAAGAGAGATTGGCAAATATTTTAGTATCTCAGCTGATTTTAAAGATCTTTCTAGTTGAAGTTAAATTATAGATTTTTTTTTTCTTTGCCCTTTCAGTTCATTTGGTAGAGGACAGCTTAACTGGGCCTTGCAGCATTTGGAAGGTCATTCTGTGCATGAATTTGTTTTGGCATTTATTTCTGCCTTCTATATTTTATTTTATCCACTGCCAAGGGGGCATTTTGATTGGCACGGGAGCCAAGTGAAACAAAGCTCTCCCTCCAAGGGACATACATGAAGCAGCTCTGTGAGAATCGCCTCCTTTCTGTCTTATGAGGGCTGGCTTTCTTCCCCTTCACTTTGTTTCTGAGAGATTTTTGATGTTTTCCTGGCGCTGTCAATTTTATTACTTGCTTGCCTTGTTCACCAACACCACCAGACACTATCAGCTCAGACCCAGAAACACGAGGCCAACATTGTAGAATCCATTTAGACATGGTAACGTCTAGTCTGAGGCTTACAGGGGACTGTGACTAAATTTATTTTAAAGCCTAAATGGAGGGAAAGGTTTCCCTACCTGTCTGAGACTTGGTCTCATTACTTGGCCTCATTCCTAGTAATGGTGATTTTGTTCACTATCCCTTGAAAGATATCAATCACCTGAGCTCACCTGTTCCCATTAGCTGTACTTTTGATCAGTGGTTCCAGAATGGATCATCTAAAAATTTCTACTGCATTAAGCAGAGCCCCTTTTCAAGTAGCCTTGGGATGAAATGCATTATTCAATAAGTTCTGTACTTTCCAGTCTCCAAATTAATTTGGGAGATGCAGTGACTCTGCTTCAGAAGTGAATCAAGAGGACCACGTGTGCATAGGGAGTATGTGTTACGCTTTGCACTGAAGAGTCCTTGGGAACAAAACATGTAATTAGCAGGAAGATGACTTAAAATTAGGTGGCAGGAAGGTTGAATCCTCAGCTCTTGAGGACTGTTCTTTCAACGTGTGATCCTCCACCACCAAACCATGCACTGGGGGAGATTATTTCGAATACAGTTTCCCTCCCCTCCCCCTAGAAGATTCTGAATTTTGTACCTGGAGTTCTGGAATTTGCGGGTGATCCTGAGGGACACTGACACTGAGAATTGCTATTCTAGAAGTTCTGCGCATCTTCCTCAAGGACCATATATTACAAATCGTATTTGTAAAGTGTAATTTAATTTCATTCTAAATAAATAAAAAAGAATGAAAATGACTGATGTGGTAGCAACTTTGAAGTTAAGCAGATGTGTTTTCAATTTTCCATTTCTCCCCCTAATAGATCATTATCTATTTCTCAGATAATTATTTTTTCCTCCTTTTGGAAAAAAATGTTAGAATTATAGTTCTGTGTCCTCCTGGACTAAGGTATGGCCAGGTAGGGCTTTGCCAATGAAATGTGAAATGTGAACAGCATTTAAAATTATAACATTTTAAATAGGGCTGGTCTGTTTGTCTAGATCCCAGGGTGTCTGTGATGAGCAGAGAACTGGTAACTCAAATGAGACACACAGAGTGAGAAAAATGTGCATTGTTTTAAGATATTAACATTTAGGGGTTGCTTTTTACTGAAGCAGAACCTAGCATAACCTGACTTACAAATACTAACTCACCCTGTGACCTTAGGCAAGGAGGTTAAGATCTCTGAGCCTCATTATAACCACTGCTAAATGAAAAATGTAATATCCACAACTAAAGGCAATTAGAGGATTAAATAAAACGAACTGTGTAAAAGAGCCTTGCCTACTTCCTAACACGTCATAGACATTCAATGGATATTAGTTTGTTTTCTTGTTCCCACAGTCTTTCTCCCCAATATGTGCATGCATTTGTTCATAAAGAATAAACCTGCATAATATTTATGAATGTATTCCTAGTAATATCCTAAGTGAAATAACTGCTTCCTACAAATAAGAAAGTGCATTTATTCTGTGATATCACACAACTCAGTGAAATAGTGAGTTACAGAATCTTAAAATTAGGACATTCATTGAAGATGGAAGAAGATAACCATGCCAAACACACAGAAGAGCACAAGCAAAGATGAATACGACAAATAAGACAATCTCTGTCTTCAAGAAACTAATGGTCTAGTTAGAGAGGCAGAAATGCATCAAAATTCAGTACACTTATCAATGATGCAAGTGCCGTATACATATATACACAGAATACAGTGGGGAATAGAAGGGCATATGATGAATTGTACATGGGTAGCAGTAATGATTTTACGGATATTATATTTAATCTGAACCTTAAATGACAAGTAGATGCCAGGAAGATGTAGGAAAAGAAGCAAAAACATAAATAAAGGTCTGAAAGTCAATGCCTTATTTGAGGAATGGCAGACCATGGGGCTTGAGAGTTAAAGAAATAGATGAGCATCAAGTTGTAAAAGATGAAGCTCTGCAGTTAACTTAGGTCAGACTGTGATGTTTAGACTTAGCAACTGTATAGTGGAAAGGTGGCTAAGATACAGATTTTAAAAAGAACATGATCAAAGTTATGTTTGGGAATGAGACCATGGTTCTATTATTGAAGTCAGGGAGGACATTTAATAGGTTTTCAAAACTTCTGGTGGGCTTCAGTGAGACAGTTATCTTGGGAATGGAGATATGGAGCTAGTTAAAGAGCTAAGTCTGGGTAGAACCGAATTGATTATATGCTGAATATGAGGGACAAAAATAAGTTTAAAAAATGTGGTTAAATTTTCTAACTTGAATAAATAGATGGTTGATATGGGCACAGACAAAAACAGAGAAAACAGGAAAAAAACCTCTTAGGTTGGGAATAACATAAATTTGGTTTGGGACTTTCTATATAATTATTATGTGAAAGATAGAAAGAATATGGAAAATACATAAGCAAGCTATGAATCATAATAATGAAACAAATAATTATGAACTCACTGTACAACTTTAGAGCTAGAATGCTAGCTTAACATTGATGCTATACCTGTATACTTCTTTCCAATCCCATCCCACCATCCAAAATCACTCCCTTCTCTTCATAGTTTTACCACTTATGGATATATTCTTACACAGTAAAATTTTAAATTTTGTTACAGCATATGGCATTCTATGATTTTATTCTTTCACTGTATATTGTTGATATTATTATATTATTATTTAATATTCATCCAAGTTGATTTTTATAGCTGTAGCTTATCCATTTTCTGGGCTATATAAAAGTACAATGACTGACTATACTACAGTTTACTCCCTCCCCTGTTGATGCACTTGGATTATTTCTAGTTTTTTTTTTTTTTTTTGTCATTGCAAGAAATGCTGCCATAAACATTTTTGTACATGTCTCCTAGCTTTGATCATTTTGATTTTGAGGAACACAGTCAGTTGTTCTAAAGCTCACAGGAAACATCTGAGTTAGACATATGAAACCGGGAGTCTCTGAGAAACAGGTGGTATTTAAAGGCCATCCAGCTTGATTGAGGTGACTCAACATGAGCATATAGAAGAGAACTAAGCTTGGGATCAAAAACCTCATGAACATGAACAACTAAGGTATGATGGTGTGTGCATTAAAGGAGTTGTCCGAGAGTAAGAGAAGAATCAGAAGGGAGTGATAGCAGGGGACTCACTGGAGGAGACTTTAAAGGAATGTATGGTCTACAATTTCAAAATCAAAGAACATCAGGGTGGATTTGTTTATAATAACCTCATCAATTACTTAGTGAAAAGCAATGTATCCAAGAGATGAAGAGAAAGTCAGACAAGAAGGGAAGGCAAGACAAGAAAGCACTACCAGGAGAATATATTAGTAATGAAATAAGCTTATTTGTTACAGTGAGGCCAGAGTTGGACTGGGAGGTTGAGGAGCAATCCAGGTTCAAGAAAATGTTTTTAGAGATATGAACATGTTTAGAGACTCAGGGGAGCAATTTGAGAATCATGGGAGAAATGGGAAAATTGTTGTACTCATGTCCTCTAACAATAACAACAACATTAGAGAATATTTATTGCTTGCTGTCCATGGAAACTCTCCTAATTTCTTTGTATTTAGTTTTCACAAAAATTCTCAAGAGAAAATATTTTATTATTTCTCTTTTTGTATTACTCAAGCTACTTTGTTCAGAATAAGGTGTAGGGGATCCAGGACGGAAGAAGAAAAATCAGTTAGAATGCTTTGCACAAATGCAATTTCAAGATAATGGTAAATTGCATGTGGGGATGTGTTGAGAAGAGAATCGATTTCAGATTCCTTTTGAAGATAGATCAAATAGGATTATTGAGAGAGCAGATGCAGGCTGTACAGGAGAGAAATGAAAGATAACTTCAAGCTTTTGGGGTTGAATAACTGGAAGGATGGCATTGTTATTTACCATAGCAAAGACTATAGAAAAACAATTTGATGTGGAGGAAGATAAGAAGCGAGATTTTTGATGAGCTAAGTTTGAGATGCCTGTTACCTGGAGATGGTGAGTAGGCAGTTGGATATACAAACATGGGGTTCAAGAGAGAAGTTTAGGCTGGAAATATAAATGAGGGAGTCATCAGGGTATAGATAGAGGAGGTCACCAAGGCAGTTAGTCTCTACAGAAAAGAGCTCAGGTCTAAAAATTGAGCCCTGGTATAAAGAAGATGGAGAGGAACCAGAAAAAAAAAAGAAAAGAGAGACTGAGAAGGAGAAGGCACCAGGTAGGAAGTAAACCAAGAGAGTGTTTCCTGGAGATATAGTGAAGAAAATATTTCAAGGAGGAGGAAAAAACTGTTTCCAAAGCTTAAGTTCAAATATGAAGAGGACTGAGAAATGCCTATTGGATTTAGTAGCGGTCAATCGCTAAACTGAATCAGAGAACCTCGATTTCTCCATTCTAATAATTGATTACACTTCTAAAGTAGCAGGAAAGGACTACCTTTAACTTAGTGGAAGCCCTTTGTTTCTCACATGAATCAGAATCTTTAGTTGGTTCATTAATCAGTAGAGTTGTTGTTTGCGAATCTTTTGATGTAGATCCAGATTTTTTCTTCACATAGAAATAACTTGCCTAAAAACAAATATTTGAGTTTCTGTTTCAGTTTCTTTAAATTATGGAAGAACTTAAAGACACCTAAAGCCATCTGAGTTCAGAGTATGTCTAGATTTTTGCAGCCTTATCCCAGTCTTCTGAAGTTGTATTGCGCACACCTATTTCAACAGAAAAAATAATAGCAATTCATACTCTTTAAGTCTTTCTAAAATGTCCAACTTAGTTTTCATAGAAACAACTCTTTATTCTACTCATATTTTATCAATTCATACAACAATAGGTACAACATAAATACATAGGTTAGGGAACAAACACAATCTTCTCTTGCTGATACTAGAGGGGTAAAGGAGTAATAAAGACTAGCTGCTTCCTGGCCCAGAGTACGAGTGTGCCATGGATGTTAACCACCATGTTTCATAGTAGAAGAGCAGAATATTGCTAATTTCAAGAGAAGGGAAATGGAGTCTATTTAAGAAATATCCTACTAAATTTTTATTCACTTGTAATTTGTACATTGACATCCCAATTTATAAAAATAAAAAGGAAACAAAATCAGCAACATTAATTTTATTATCGTTGCCCTCCCATTATCTCATGAAACCTTAATTCAATCCTCTTATAAACCTCAAGACTTTCCACTACTTCCCTCCTATAGAAAACATCCCAACTGCCAGTCATCCACCCTCAGTACAGTTGGTGAACATACTTTTTGGTCATCATTTCTGGATTATTAGACAATGTTCAATCTCCTTTCTTTTATTTGACATTTTAAATATGAGTTACTGGCATGCAAAGTGAAGGCCGGTCTTTTTTCATAGTGACCACAAATACACGATATTAGCATATATTTTATTATGTATTTTTGTTACAAAACACTAACAAATGTCTGCATGCATTTTATGCTTTATAGTATGCAAAATGCTGACTGCCCTTATTCATTAATCTAACAAATAATTATCGAGCAATTTCTATGTGCCCAGCATGACTTTCTACCTAATTAGAGAGGTCAGAGAAGGCCTCTCTGGGAAGGTGACATTTAAGCAGAGACATAAATGTGAGAAACAAGCAGACCTTCAATAGAGAGGAGAAGCACTCTTCAGACCCCTTAGCAGGAATGAGTGGAGCATTTTGGAAACAGTCATAAAATATAATGAGCAAAAGGAGAGCTGCAAGAAGTGAAGATGGAGTCATGGTGGAAGGTTGGGGGGAAAGGTAGGTCCAGGTAAGCCCTGGTAAGAATTTCTATTCTATTCTAAGTGAAATGGGAAGCCCTTGAAGAGTTTTAAGGGAAAAGAGTGACATATTCTTATTTGCATTTAAAACATTCATCCCGGCTGCTGATTAGAGAATAAAAGCTGGAACATTAACTGAAAAACTAATGTGGATTAATCTCACAGGCATTGTGTTGAGCAACAGAAGATAGACACAAAAAAAGTACACGTTGTACCATATGCCGATTTCTATACATTGTGAACATACAATGTTCTATACATTGATTCGTGTGGGGTTTACCTGTAGTGCAGGGAGGAGACGTGCACCAGTGCGGTAACAGTGGTGAGGAAGAGAGGCCTTTCGTGTGTCTAATCCTTGCTGCAAACTATTAAACATGGAGAGAAGGATGAGATTATTCTCCACGGGAGATAGATAAAGAAGTAGGAAGAGCCAAATGACTTACCCCAATCACAAAGCTAGTAGAGGGTCCAAGTCTCAAGCCCAGATTATCCTACTTATTTTATTCATTTAAAAAGTTCAGATATATACATTGATACAAGAAGGGACAAAGGACTGGCAATATAACAACATGGATTAATTTCACAGACATTACATTGAGTGAAGGAAGCCAGCCACAAAGAGGGCCTAATATGTGAAATTCTACAACAGGCAAAGTAGAGTCTATGGTCTATGGTGACAAAAGTTTAAAAAAAAAGTGATCATCTCTTTGTGGATTTAGGGAGGTTTACAGAAAAGGGCTGTGAGAGAATTATGTGAGGTGATGGATATGTTCTTTATCTTGATCCACGTATGGGTTATGTGGCTATATAGTTGCCAAAATTCATTGAACTGAATTCTTAGGAGAAAAAAAATTCAGAATGCATAAATAATTTCCTAAATAAATAGGGTCAAAATATGACAGTGCTGGGGCAGGAATCCATTCTTTCTAATATCAGGTCATATATTCTTTCTCTAAAGCCTTAGGTCTTGGGCCTAAAACTACTAGAGAATTTTGGCTTCTGATTCTTAGCCAAGTGTCATGACTCTAATAACCAGATCAACCCATCTCCCTTTGAAAATACAGCTAATAAAACCTAGAACTCAAAGCTATGTCATGCATGGGCAAGATGAATGCCCTTCTAGAATAAGAGATCCTATGCTGAATATCAGAGAGTTTTTCAGGACAACAGAATAATTTTAGGTTCTGAACCATGTGAGAAAACTGCTCTTCTAAGAAAAGCTCTCGAGATCCAGAATAAAGCAACGAACCAAGACAGCTTAAAATAAACTCTGTAAATGGACTGGGTTAGCTTATCAGGATTTAGAGTCACTCTAATGACACTTTTGACAACACTGTCCACATGATTGATGTTACTGAGCTGGTAATGAGAGGCGATGCCCTTACAAGAATGGCATTTTGGCAAAATGCAATATCTTCTAACCAACAGTTCATTTTTTACAAGATTCTATTCATGGACTGCATACTTATATAATCTCATTAGTCTGCCATTAATCATTTCTAGGTCTGTCTATATTCTACATTTCTTAAGACTTGGATTTGCACACATGAAACCAATATGTTACATTTGTATAGCATTTTGATTTATGAAGAATTTGGGGCCTGAATCACGAGACAATCAGATGAGAGGTGATGGCACCTGTACTTTATCCATAGCTCCTTGGGTGAGCTAGAGACATGGTGGAGAGACAGGTCCTAATAGGTCCAAATTCAAATGATAACTGACTAACTTAAGGGATGGGAAAAACAGACAGGCTGGTTTTGAGGGTGATGCTTTTATGGGCATGCAAGCTCTCTGATACTTGTGATTTTTTCCCTTGTGAATTAGCTTATGCAAAATAATGTCATGTCTCCCTTTGGAATACATTAGTGCCCATCCTCAACACAGGTATGAGCATCCTAGTGGGTATAAAGTGTCCTCTTACTTTGTCCTGAGGTATTTACCTATTCACAACATTCTAAACCAGGAAGTTCCTGCTAACTTTAAAAATAAAGGGATAGGAAAGGGAGGCAGAGTTGGATTAATGGATTGTTAGACAGAAAGCATCTGAGATTCCAGAAATAATTCTCTGGGAAGAACCAGGAAACTGGTTCTTATTCTGGTTTTGATTCTTTAAGGCATTTTACTTGTCATGGCAAATCATTTACTACTGGGTATTAGTTTGCTAAGGGTATCATAAAAAAAAGTACCACAAATTCAGTGGCTTAAACAACAGAAATTTGGTGTCTCATAGTTCTAGAGGCCAGAAGTCAAGATGTTGGCAGGGTTGATTTCTTTTGTGGGCTGTGAGGAAAGGGTCTGTTCCCAGTCTTTCCCCTGGGCTGGTGGATGGCTACCTTTTTCCTGTGTCTCGTCACACCTTCCTCCCTCTATACACATCTTGTCCAAATTTCCCCTTTTCATAAGGACACCATTCATATTGGATTAGGGTCCACCCTAATAACCTCATTTTTACCTGAATACCTCTGTAAAGACTCTTTCTGCAAATAAGGTCACTTTCTAGGCAGTGGAGGTTAGGACTCCAACATATCTGTTTTTGGGAACACAATTCAAGTGATAACAACGTTTGATCCTCAATTTCCTCATCTGAAAAACAGGTATATTTACCCCATACTGTTATTTAAAAAAGGAAAATCAATCAATGTATGTAAAAACACTTAGTAAATTGAATAGTCTACATTAAATGAAAGCAGTAAAAGTAATAAGAAATAACTACATAGATATACATAATAATAAGAGTTTTTTCTTACTGAGAACAGTCATGTGCCTGGCATGTTTCTAAATATATTAACTCATCAATGTCTAAAATCCTGTATGGAGTTAGAGGGATATAGTATCTTCATTTTCAAGATGAGGAAACTGAAGGACAGCAAGTTTGGGTGATTTGCTAAGGATACAGCTTACGGACAGTGGGACCCCTTGCAAGCCATCCGTTAAAGACCAGAGCCTGCAGGCTTAATCACATCCTCTCCCTCCATACAGTTATTATTGATAGAACCAACTTTAAATTTCTAGAACAAATATTGTTACAAAAATGGACATAGATATTAAGAAATAAAAATAGAAATGATTTCTATAGATATCTATATAAATGGAAAAATGAGTTAGTATGTGGACATATGGTAGATAGCTAAAGATAATATGTAGTAATATTATTATGTACCAGTATATATGGAGAAGTAGATTAAATTAAACAGGTAGAGAAACTATTAACTGTTAATGTTAATTTTTCCTTTAGTGGAATCCCAATTAAAGCAACAATGTAGAGCAATAAAGTGTAAAGTCTGCCTGAGTTCAAATCCTAGCTACATCATTTACTAACTTTGTGACTTTGACCACATTACTTTCTGTGCCTCAATTTCCCCACTTTAAAAAATAAGTCTAGTAAAAGCACTTCTTTGTAAAATTGTGTGGATGGAACATGCTAATATTTATAAAATGCTCAGGAAAAAACATTTGGCACATAGTAAGCTACAGAGTAAAAGAAGCTAATTCCAGACCTCATGAAATAAGAACTTGACATTCAAAGAAATCTTCCCTTGTTCCTAAGGTCCACTTGATAGTTTTAACAAAGGAAAACTGAGAGACAATAGTTACTATAGAAGACTAGTGGCAGCACCTTCAACTCACAAATAAATTGGACCTTTCTAAAGAGAAGGGAAACTAAAATTATTTCAAGACCTACTATGTGCAAGGTTTTTATATGCTACATACATATGAATATGCTATCCCATCCTTCAATAGTCTAGAAGTCACAAACTGCTAATAAGCCTATTTCGGTGATGATTAAATTGAGACTTGCCCAGGGTCACATAGTTTTTGAGTAAGGTGCTAAACTCAGCTCTATTTCATCTCAAGGTCTGTGTTACTTCCCACTAAACCAAGTAAACTAAAATACAGTATCTCTTCTCACAATCCCTAACAGTAGATACCGTTATACTCAAAGTACTTAGATTGATCCTGTACATTGCCAAGAGATTAAATTATAAATTATTGAGTTGAAGAGGATACTTTTTTTAATTTTTATTTATTTATTTATTAATTTTTTGAGACAGAGTCTTACTCTGTTGTCCTGGCTAGAGTGAGTGCCGTGGCATTAGCCTAGCTCACAGCAACCTCAAACTCCTGGGCTCAAGCGATCCTACTGCCTCAGCCTCCCGAGTAGCTGGGACTGCAGGCATGCGCCACCATGCCCGGCTAATTTTTCGTATATATATTTTTAGTTGTCCAGATAATTTCTTTCTGTTTTTTTTCAGTAGGGACGGGGTCTCGCTCTTGCTCAGGCTGGTCTCAAACTCCTGAGCTCAAACAATCCGCCCACCTCCCAGAGTGCTAGGACTACAGGCGTGAGCTACTGCGCCCGGCCTGAAGAGGATACTTTCTTCTTCCAAAAAGAAGACATCTTACAATTTCTCTGACAGCTTTTTTTCTTTTCTCCTAGTGAGTTGTCAGTGGGAACTACTCAGAGACACCTGCACTTGCAGGTCTTCTGATTAATCTATTTCTTTGGGTACTGTTTGACAATGACAGAATGGCCCATGGGAACAGTTTTTCAATGGATGTTTTCAACAATGATAAGAACACTGAGCTAAACAGAGTATCAAGAGACATATAATGCAGTAGAGACATCTGGTCTGTTTTGCTGTAGAATTAGCATAAGATTATCATCTGATTATTATTTTGACCTCAGAATGAGTTGGAACCCATGAGAATGTCTTTGATTGCAGAGGTGAGGAGGAGAGCCTGCCTGGTGGAGGGGGAGAAGACTTCAGCCTCACAATTTAATTTTAGAAAATAATGTGTGTACCTAAATCTAACCTTGATATACTCCATCTATTCCAAAACACAGATATGTTAAGGAAAAGGATGAAAAGAGGCAGAATGAGTTAAAGCACCTTGGGCTGAATTAGAGAAACCAGAGGTAATCATCCCATACTGATAACTTGAAGGAAGATGTGTTCTTATGCAAGCGACCATTCTGTAGAAGCAGCATCCCATACCCCCTCGAACGAGCAAAGAGAATCCCAGTCACTCTTCCTCTCACCGTCCCCTTCTCTTTCCTCTCTTTCTCCCTCTCTCTCTCTCCAAGGAGGCCAGGCCTTCTCAGCTGCATGGTCCTTGGATAGCCTAGGTTCAATCCTTGCAGGGAGAGCCCAATTGGCCAGGTGAGCCAGTGACTAAAGAACCAAGTCTTGCAAGTGCAGGAGTGAAATATTTAAGAAGCCTATTGTAGCTGGAGGGTTAAAGCTGTGTCTTCAAATCAGCTTTATAGATAAAAAACTGATATTGAAGCAAAAAAAATAGTCATAAGGCTTCTTCTTTCTGTTTCCTGGGTTTTATTTTTCATTCGGTTCCCGACTGGGAGACAATTGTATATTTATTGCACCCTTCTCTCATCCCCAACAGATTAAATGAGTTAACACATGAAAAGCATCAATCATAGTGTCTAGAGCATTATCAGTATCAATAAATGTTTACTATTGCTATCAGGCTGGCCTGGGTAGCTCCTGGCATTATAGGCACCAGAGGAATTCCAGGAGGCTGGGGTGAGTGCAGCCTGGGGAAGGCTGAAGGAGGGGTTACTGTCTGTACTGTCTGGCAGGCAGATGCTTTGCAAACAGGATTGGCTCTATAGCTATGCCATTTACTAAAAATAGTATGGCTGCTTTGGTAACACTTCAGAATATAATGGCATCTTATCTGCTATGATTTTATTCTGAAATTTAACTACACTTACTTCTTTAGATTTTGGATCGATATGAGGCATAGTAACAATTCTTTTTTTTAATTTGGTTGCTCCTGGCTTATCTATGGTTGTCATTATTTCAAGAGCCTAGCACAATTACCCCAATAGATAGGCCTAAGTTGGAATCAATTTTAGAGCCACATGAAATGGAGGTATGGGTGGTGTCCTACCATGTTGTATTTAAATGCATTGATATAGAAGATTTAGGATACACATGAGTTTTATTCTGTTTCTGTATTCACTATTAAAGGTGGCACTGTGCCACATTCTCCATCCTCTGTTTTCAATACTGACATTGGGCTTACTTTGATTGACTAAGAAGTCCTGGGCTACAAGCTGGCAGGGCTCACCAGGATGAAGAGACAAGCAAAGAGAAATTTGCTATAATGTACAGAGGCAGATATAGGTTTTCTGGGGGCAGAGGCTTATACAGTGGGGGTACCCTCTTCAGAAAAAGAATGCAAAATTATGAATACAAAATGAGAGGGGCTAAAGCTTGAGCTTCATTAGCTTCCCAGTGAACCCACTTGTGCATGAAGCCAAGGACTGTGGGCATGACCTGGTAAATGCATCAAATCATTCCTTTTATTGCTTCCCCTGGGGCAGAAATGGTGGACACAAAGTAAGTTCCAATCACAACTATCTTCTTTCATTTGACACATGAAGGGGGAGATCCCTCTATAATCTCTAATAGCAACATTAAACAGCAGGCGAGCACAATTTCTAGCTAAAGAGAGTTTTCATAGTACCTTTGCAAATGTTACATGTCCCCGTATCTTGTTGCAATATGCATAATGTATCCCTTAGGAATATAAATTCAGTGTCTTAGTATATGTGATTTAGGATCAGTATTCCCAGTTACCCATTGTCAAATTAAACAAACAAAAAAAAATCCAGCATATTACTAAGTGAAAGAAGTCAATCTGAAATGGCTACAGACTGTATGATTCCAACTATATGACATTCTGGGAAAGGCAAAACTATGGAGACAGTGTAAAGGTCAGTGGTTGCCAGGGGTTAGGGGAGAGAGAGAGATGAATAGGCAGAGCACAGAAGATTTTTAGGGCAGTAAAACTGTTCTATATGATACTATAGTGATTGATACATGTCATTATACATTTGTCAAAATCCCTATGTCTCTGTGCATTTAGATGGCTACAACAAAATATCTTAGACTGTGTATTTCTCACAGTGTATTTTTCACAGTTCTGGAGGGTGAGAAGTCCCAGATCAAAGCATTGGTGGATTCAGTGTCTGATGAGGGGTGTTTTCTTGCTATGCCTTCACATGTTAGAAGGGACAAGGCGGCTCTACCGGACTTCTTATATAAGGGAACTAATCCCATTCATGAGTGCTCTGCCCTCATGACTTAGTCACCTCTAAAAGACCTTACCTCTTAAAACAATCACATAGGGGTATAGGTTCATTGGGGATGAATTTAAGGACAACATAAGCATTCAGACCAAAATTAATTGGGGATTATTTGGGGAGAACATAAACATTCGGGCCATAGCAGAATATAATGCACAACACTGGGTAAGCATTTATGTAAACTGAATTTTGAGTGATGTCAGGAAGGAAAACTTTTCCTCTACCCTCTTAGATTCAGTGTTTGAGTGCCAATAAATTAAATTATCTAAAGACAGGTTAACAGGAGAAAAGGCACACAATTTTATTAATATTTACTTGCATAAGAGTTCACAGAAAATAAATGAAATTCAAAGAGGTGATTAGACTCAGTGATATTATATACGCTTTTAACAAATGAAAGGAGGTTTGGGCTTCAAGGGCTTGATAGATCAGGGGGAAGTTACTAGAAAATATGTGGGGAAACAAATGGAAGATAAGGATTATTTTAGTAAGGTCTGTTTTTGCAAACTTGCATTGGTTGATAAGAGTTGTCCTCTTCTTCCTGGTAGAGAAGAGGGGACACATTCACAAAGGAAAATGCATGCCCTGCTTTTAGTCAAATAAGAGGAGGGCAGAGAACCCTTTTTGCATTTGCTGATATTCACATGCCTTCAAGATAATAGTTATGTCAAAGGATTTTGGGGGTGGCAAATTCTGATCACCTTCAATGATAACTATATATCAATGTAGGCTCATTGATTACAACAAATGTACCATTCTGGTGCAGCATGTTCATTGTGAGGGAGGTTGTGCATATGTGGGCAGGGGTGGTATGAGAATTCTCTATACTTTCTGCTCAGTTTTGCTGTGAACTTAAATTTGCTCTAAAAATAAAATCTACTTAAAAATTACGTCAAAAACAAAAATAAATCTATAGTTAGGCAAGTAAAGGCTTTATTTAAAAGGACTATTGCAAGAGGGGGAAAGGGACTATTACAATAGGGAAAACTCTTTAACTGTACGATCTGCAAGCTTCTATAGAGAGGAGTCAACAGGTTAGAATAAACCAGATGTAGGGAAGCGAGTGGTCTGATTGGATGGTAGATCAGAGGATGTTGTATCCTAAGGCCAGGCTCTTCCTGGGGAACCTAAGGGGGAGCTATATGTTGGCTCAGACTTCGAATGCATCAAAGTTCAGGAGTCTGGGGAAATGGAAAGAAGCTTAACCAAAGTTTGTTCAAGTCAGGTTAATGCACAATTTGTTCTCATTGATCAGTGGAGACAAAGAGTCAGCTAATCATTTATGAGGGCAAGAATGGGAGTTTGGAGAGCCTGTGTCTGTCCTTGTCATAGACAAGTAATAGGGCCATCCTTGAGTCTTATCTAACTCCTACAGGGGAGAGGGGAGGGTGGTTCTTTGCAATAAGGCATTTCTTGAAATACTTTATTCCAAATACAATTTGTTTTACCAGCAAGTATTCTGATTGTGCCTTGGAAGGAAAGTGTGGGTGATGTTGAACCTAGAAAAGGTCAGCCAAAGAGTGAGATCTCTGTTCCCCAAATAGACATTGCCCGTGTACTAAGGTGAGATTGTGATGGAGGCTGGTAGAACAAAGTGGGCAACTATTATAGTATCAAACCCATCTTGATTTATCTCAATGAACATGGATAATACTTCATTTCAAAAAAGGAAAACCCTGGGGTAAATACTAAGCCAGACATGACACTGGAAGAATAAACATAAACTGGGATATGTAGTCACTTACCCTTCAAATTTCCATGAATAGAAATACAGAGATAGCTAAAACCAGCCTTGTTTGGATCCTGGATTAAATAAGTTGAATTCAGAAACTGTTGGTTACAATGAGATGTTAAGGTCTCTTTGTTCCAAAATGGTTTGTCTTACCTAAATATTACCTAAATATTAGGTATTAAGGGAAAAGCAATTACAGTAAATTATTCCTTACTAAGGTGAGAATGGCATGTATTTTATAAATACTTCCAAATAAGCTGCAATATTCTACCAATGAAAGTAGAAGATAGGGTTGTAAAAATGTAATATTTGTGTGTGTTTACATCTGTGTGTGTGTGTGTGTGTGTGTGTAGAGTAACTGAAAAATGTTCAAAAGTTTTGTGATTAAGCAGGTGATGAATTAAAATATTCAATATTGCAGTATACTATCAAATTTAAGAAATGTTGGATCCTTTGAAGAATAATTTAGGAATCATATCAAGTATTCCACAATAGCATTAAACCATCTTGTATATGCATCTTCTAAATGTGGTTGATTTTTGTTCAGAACAAGTTGAAGGTATTTAAGTCTTCAAAATGCAGTGTCAGTTTCTTACACATTTTGCAAACTGTACTTACGATAGCCAGGAAAGCAGGCAGGTACTCTGAAGTTGGGAGAATGGGAAGGGACTGGAAGATGGACACAAAAGCATACTTCTTGGGTACTGATTTTTTCTCTTAATCTTGGTTGTTGGTTTACAGCTATGTTCATTTTGTGAAATTTTATCAACCTGTATACTTATGATTCTCACACTTTTCTGTATGAATGTATCTTAATCCGCTCAGGCTGCCACAACAAAATATCATAGGCTGGGTGGCTTAAGCAACAGATATTTATCTCTCACTGTTCTGGAGGCTGCAAGTCCAGGACAAAGTTGCTGGCAGATTTGGTGTCTGGTGAGGGCCCCCTTCCTAACTAATATTGTAGATAACCTCTTTCTCCTTTGTACTCACATGACGTTTCATCTACATGTGTTCATGGAGACAAGGAGAGATCTCTCCTTCCTCTACTATGAGGGCATAAATCCTATCTCGAAGGGAGCTATCCTTATGATCAAATCTAAACCTAATCACCTCCCAAAGGCCCCACCTCCTAACACCATGCTGAGGGGCTAGAGCTTCCATGTGCGAATTTGGGGGCAGGGGGCATTCAGCCCATAACATTCTGTTATATATTGATGGTAGACAAAGTTTTTTGTAATGATTAAAATTTTTGTTGTTAATTTTATAAGAACAATGTTATAGCATAGAGTTATTAGCTTTTAAAACAGTTTTAAACTCTTAATTTGACAGTTTGTAATAATATTTAAAAGGCTTGTTTCTGGGTTCAGGTAATTTTGATTTTTTACTTCAATGTCATAGCTGAATATATACATATATACACACACTCATATATAGACACAGATTATGTGTGTGTGTGTGTATAGAGACACACACACGTATATATAATCCTAAGAAAACATAGGTTAAATAGCCTACACTTATTAAATCATGAAACGTGGGTTTTTGTTGAAACTCAACTTCCAAATATCTGACTTCTTTAATACCAATTATTTGTTCTTGCAAAGTAACTAGGGGTTACATTTAAAGTTTTTCAGTAAGTGGAATCAAACTCCACTGAAATACTTGGGATTTTTTTTAATTTGTATACATTTATGGGGTACAAGTATAATTTTGTTACCTGGATACATTGCATAGTGGTGACTTCAGGTTGTTCAGGGTACCCATCACCGGAATAATGTACATTGTACCCATTAAGTAATTTCTCATCACCCACCCCGCAACCCTTCAGAGTTTCTATTGTTGCTCATTCCATACCCCACGTGTGCCCATTATTTAGCTCCCTCTTGTAAGTGAGAACATGGTATTTGTCTTTCTATGTCTGAGTTATTTCACTTAAGAAGATTTTTAAACAGGTTAAAATATTTTGCTTCTAAATATACAGATTCAAAAGCTCTTTTTAAATATAATTAGTACACTTAACAGTGTTTGGGAGACAAAATCAAATAATTTAAGAAAGAAATTTAAATATCCATGTTCAAAACATTCTCTCCTTAGCATTGGTTTCCTTTGAAAGCACTTACTTTCTCACTAACTGTTAAATCATCAATTTTACCTTAGAGAGATTAAGTTTTGGTTTGTTTTTTATTTGTTT
>NW_012147886.1:2939372-2974150 GCF_000956105.1 Propithecus coquereli | reverse complement strand
TCATCATCTTATCATAGAGAATTGTAAAGATTTTACTGTATTTTGAACATCTTAGATCATTATCACCATTCACCTGTAGAACAATATTCATCTGATGAAATTCTTCATCATTTAGAACATCAGCAATCTTTTAAGCATTTTTGGTTCTTTTAGTAAGGGAAGGACAGGCTTAATGCAGGCATACCTTGTTTTACTGTGCTTCGCTTTATTGTGCTTCATGGATATTGCATTTTTTACAAGTTGAAGATTTGTGGCAACCCTGAGTCAAGCAAGTCTACTGGTGCCATTTTTCCAACAGCATGTGCTCGCTTCCTGTCTTCCTGTCACATTTTGGTAATTCTTGGCCATATCTCAAAAATTTTCATTATTATTATATCTGTTGTGGTCTGCCATCAGTGAGCTTTGATGTTACTATTGCAATTGTTCGGGGGCACCACAAATCGCACCTATATAAGATAGCAAAATTAATCCATAAGTGTTTTAGGTGTTCTGACTACTCTACAGACCAGCTGTTTTTCTGTTCCTCTCCCTCTCCTTGAGCCTCCCTGTTTCCTGAGACATGACAATATCAAAATTAGGTCAATTAATAACCCTGTAATTGCCTCTAAGTGTTCAAGTGAAAAGGAAGAGCTGCACATCTCTCACTTTAAATTAAAAGCTAGAAATGATTAAGCTCAGTATGGAAGGCCTATCAAAAGCTGAGAAATGCCAAAAGCTAGGCCTCTTGTACCAAATAGCCAAGTTGCGAATGTAAAGGAAAAGTTCCTGAAGGAAATTATTAATGAAAGTGCTACTCCAATAAATGTCGGTGTGGATGCAGAGAGTTAGGATCATTCATACACCGCTGGTGGGACTGCAAACTAGTACAACCTCAGTGGAAAGGAATATGGAGATACCTCAAAGAGCTAAAAGTAGAACTACCATTTGATCCAGCAATCCCACTACTGGGCATCTACCCAAAGGAAAAAAAAGACATTTTATATAAAAGACATCTGCACTAGAATGTTTATAGCAGTACAATTCACAATTGCAAAGATGTGGAAACAACCCAAGTGCCCATTAATACATGAGTGGATTAAGAAAATGTGGTATATGTATACCATGAAGTTCTACTCAGCCACAAAAAACAATGGTGATCTAGCGCCTCTTGTATTATCCTGAATAGAGCTGGAGCCCATTCTCCTAAGTGAAGTATCACAAGAATGGAAAAATAAGCACCACATGTACTTACCATCAAATTGGTCCTAACTGATCAACACTTACGTGCACATAAAGTAGTAACATTCATTGGGTGTTGGGCAGGTGGGGGGAGGAGGGGATGGGTATATTCATACCTAATGGGTGCAGTGGACACCGTCTGGGGGATGGACATGCTTGAAGCTCAGACTCAGGTGGGGCAAAGGCAATATATGTAACCTAAACATTTGTACACCTGTAATATGCTCAAATAAATAAAATAAAAATAAAAAGGCCAAAAAAAAAAAAAAAGGCCTCAGTGGAAAAAGTAACTGCAGATGTGGTGGAAATAGCAAGAGAACTATGATTAGAAATAGAGCCTGAAGATGAATAGAGCTGAATTGTTGCAATGTCATGATAAAACTTTAGTGAATGAGAAGTTGCTTCTTATAGAAGAGCAAAGAAAGTGGTTTCTTGAGGTGGAATCTACTCCTGGTGAAGATTCTGTGAACATTGTTGAAAGGACAAAAAGGATTTAGAATATTCCATGAACTTAGTTGATAAAGCAGTGGCATGATTTGAGAGGCCTGACTCCAACTTTGAATTCTTTCCAATCTTCAGCAACCAGACCCTAATCAGTCAGCAGCCATCAAAATTGAGGCAAGACCCTATCTATTGAGGCAAAAAGATTAGGACTTGCTGAAGGCTCAGATGATCGTTAGCATTTTTTAGCTATGAAGTGTTTTTAATTAAAGTATGTACATTTTTAGACATGATGTTATTGCACACTTAATAGACTACAATACAGTGTAAACTTCTATATGCACTGAGAAACCAAAAAAATTGTATGACTCACTTTACTGCAGTATTTATTTTTTGTGGTGGTCTTAAAAATGAATCTGCTATATCTCTGAGGTATGTAGTTTGAATATAAGAATTGCATGGAAGAATTTTTAGCCATAATAGTATCTCTGGAAATATCCTCCACAATCTTTTTGGTTTACAGTTGCTCTTGTTTCTGTTTCACCTATTACAATAGCGATTGCTCTTAACACAGTTTATGCAAGAAAATATTTTATTGTTATTGCTATAAAAGTAATTTTCTGTATGATTAATTATTTTAGTGACTCTCTTTTCCTTATTTCACTTCTGAAATAGAATCTAGAAAAAATATCACCAACTGAGACATTTAGAAACATCTGTACTTTCACACAATGCACATAAAGCAAACACCTACAGAATTATTTGTAGGAATTCTATAGAAATTAGAAGTTTTCTAAAAGTATTTGCAGAAGAAGAAATTACTTTTAGCTTATATTATATTGTTTTCCATCTGTTATTTTAATTATTTTTTATTATGACAATGACAAGAAGATAAAAAAATTCAGCAATGGTATAAAATTTATATGTTATTAAGAAACTTCAAACAATACCTCTAAATATCACAAAGTGTAGTAAACTTTAAATAGGGTATGGAATCAAATATCAAATTATTTAAAGCTTACCCCTAAAATAGAGAGATCTGTTTTCATTTTGTGAATACTGAAATTTAAATGTCTTGCTAACAGTGAGGACTTCATGTTATCCTTGCACAAGTCACAATCAACATATAGAGGAAATTTCAACATCAGCGATAGTAGATGTAATTTCACATATCAAGTAATCTCCCCGATAATTTAGGACTTTTTTTAACTGACTTCTTGTCATATATATAATTATATCATTATTTTCTTATATAGCTCATAATTTGGCTGGTGGAATACTTGTGCCCTTCCAAGTTTTTATTACCTGTCTGTTGTTTGTATCACTAGTATTATCTTCAATCATTCCTTCTTTGCAGGGATATTTTAAAAATATTTGTCCATTTTGAAGTTTATTTAAGTTTATTAAGTTTATTTAACATATTTTCTAAGTCAGCCCAAGCAGTCACATGTAAACAAGATGTCACAAGATGCCGATAGTGATGGATGGAGTTGGGGGTGCCTTTGGAAATCTCTTCAGATTGTAGAGCTTTCTCTCTTCCCTAGAAGTATTGTCTCCATTTTCTGTGACAGGTGACTATCAGATCAACTGAGAACATCAGTGCCTATGTGTAATTAAATATAAATAAAACTTAATTTGTGCTATGTTCTGCATGTTTGTGTCCCTCCAATATTCTTATGTAGAAATCTAATCCCCAATGTGTATGTATTAAGAGGTGAGGGTTCTGGGAGGTGACTAAGTCATGAAGGTAGAGCACTCAAGAATAGGACTAGTGGCCCTGTAAAAGAGGCCTGAAGGTTCCTGTTTTTCACTTCTGTTGTGGAAGGACCCACAGAAGCTACCATCCATGAGGAGCAAGCCCTCACTTGACACCGAATCTGCTGGTGCCTTGACTTTGGAGTGCCCAGCCTCCAGAACTATATAAAAAAAGTTCCTGTTGTTTATAAATTACCCAGTCTAGGATGTTTTGTTATAGCAGCCTGAATGGACAATTTCTTTTTATTTTATGTAGCAATAACTAGAAGAAGAATTTCTACACAGGCAACAGAACAAAAATGAACAGACTTGATTTTATCAAAGTAAAGAACTTCTGTACAGCAGAGGAAATAATCACCAAAATAAAAAGACAACCTTTGAGAAGGGAGAAAATATTTGCAAACCATATATCTGATAGAGTTAATATAGAAAATATACGAGAAACTCCTAAAACTCAACAGCAAACAAACAAACAAAAAACCCAATTTTTAAAATGGGCAAAGAAACTTAATAGACATTTCTCCAAAGAAGATAAATAGCCAATGGATATATGAAGAGGTGTGAACATCACTAATCATCATGGAAATGCAAATTTAGATCACAATAACATATCACCTCATACCTGTTAGGATAGCTGTTATAAAAATAATCAAAAGGTAACAAATGTTGATGAGGATATAGAGAAAAGGAAACCCTAATGCATTGTTGGTAGGTATGAAAATTGTTGCAGCCGATATAGAAAACAGAATGGAGGTTCTTCAAAAACTTAAAAATAGAACTACCATGTGACCCAGCAATTCCACTTCTGGATACATATTCAAAGGCATTGAAATCAGGATCTCAAAGAGATATCTACCCTCCTGTGTTCATTGCGCATTATTCACCACACCCAAGACAAAGGAACCTAAATATTCATTAAAGATAAATGGATAAAGAAAATGTGGTATAGATGTGCAACAGAATATTCGTAAACTTTAATAAAGAAGGAAATCCTGTCATTTGCAACAACATGGATGAACCTAGAGGACATTATGCTAAGAGAAATAAGCCAGACACAGAAGCACAAAAACTACACGATCCCACTTATATGAGAAATCTATAATGGTCAAACTCATAGAAGCAGAGTGTAGAATAGTGGTTGCCAGAGTCTGGGGAAGGGGGAAAACGGGGAGGTGTTGGTTCAAAGGTAGAAAGCTTGTTATGCAAGTTAAATAAATCCTAGAGATCTATGTGCATCATAGTGTTTATAGTTAAAAATACTGTATGGCATACTTAAAAATTTGCTAAAAGAGTAGATTTTATGCTAAGTATTATTATGAATAAATAAATAAGCCAGAGGAAATTTTCAGAGGTGATGGATATGTTTATGATATTGATCGTGGTGATGGTTTCACAGGTAGATATTTATCTCTAGACTCTTCAGGTTTATATACATGAAATATGTGCAGCTTTTTTGAATGTCAATCATACCTCAATATAGTGGCTTAAAATTTTCTGATATTTTCTTTTTTTTTTTTCTTTTTATTTTCCTACGATCTGGGCAGAGGGGAAATATAATTTTCTAATATTTTATTTTCAGCACCAAAGGATCATCTTTCACTGTCTATTTTGGAAATCATTGGTTTAGATAAAGGGTTGGTAACTTTTTTCTACAAAGGACAGATAATAAATATTCTAGGCTTTACAAGCCACACCATCTCTGTTGCAAGTGTTCAACTCTGCCATTATCACGAAAGCAGCCATTGAAAATATGTAAACGGATGAGCATGTCTTTGTTCCAGTAGAACTTTATTTGCCAACACATGCGCAGCCCAGATTTATTCCATGGGCCATAGTTTGTCAACCTTTGATTTGTACGATTAACCATGGAGCCAAACTTGAATTGCAAGTATGATATGAAGGAACCTGATCTATAGGGATGGCTTGTGACTTGCAAGAATGTGCAATTTCAATGAGGACAGAAAAGAAGGGTTGAATGAATGAGGGCTCTTGAGAGACCTGTGAGTGTTGGAGGTGGACATAAATAAGTATGATGCCAGTGTTTAAGGGGTGTAATGTTAGAAAACCATGAGTGGTAACAAGGGTGAGAAATAGGCTGCGGTAAGGGTGGCTGAAGTGGGGTGAAGGTAAGATTTCTTTGAGTTGAAGTCTGGCAGTGGATGGCCTAATATTTGTAAATTTGTGGAAGAGATGTCTAAAGTTCCAGAGTGATTACCTAATGTGTTCCTCTTGAATTAACAGGTATTTTAAAATTTAAACATTATGGGGTTTGTGCTATATGGGAAGTAGAGATAACTGTATAAATGGATCATTTAGTGAGACATCCTTAAAGCAATTAAACTCTCCAGGGGCTGACTATTCTTCTTTCCTATGTGCTGGGGAAAAAGCAGTAAACTGATGGCCATGAAATTTTCCTTTGAAGAACTATGGTCCCTGTCTTGGAAAGTTTATAATCTACAGGAACAAACAACATACTGATAAACTGTGTATTAGTCAACTTGAGCACCATAACAAAATACCATAGACTGGGTGGCTTAAACAACTGACAGTTATTGAATATTTCTAATAGTTCTGGAGGCTGAGAGATCCATATCAATGTGCCAGCATATTTGGGTCCTGGTGAGGGCCTTCTTCTTGGCTTGAAGACAGCTGCCTTCTTGCAGTGTCCTCATATGTCACAGAGAGAGGGAGAGAGAAAGAGCAAGTGAGAGACCACGCATAAGGACACTGATCCCATCATGGGGGCCCCATTCTCATGATCTCATCTAAACTTAATTATCTCCCAAAGGTCACACCTCCAAATGCCATCACATTGGGGGTTAAGGCTTCAATGTCTACATTTTTGAGGAACACAAAGTTTCAGTCATAACAAACTGTTGTATTGAATACTACATATAGATTATGAAATGTGCTAGCCAAAGGCTTACAAATGAAGAGCTGATAAAAAGTTGAGTTGGAGGAGACTGGAGGAGGCCCTTCCACTGGCGAGGTCAGGAAGTCCTTTCTGCAAAGGTGAAATTTTAGCAAATAATTGAAAGATAAGAAAAAGCCACAAGTGCATGGATAGACCATTTCAGGCAAAAGGAGCAACAACAACTGCGGCCCTGAAACAAGAAAGAGCCCAGTGTGTTCCACAGTCTATGAGGAGGCTGCCGAGGTTTAAGCACAGAGAGCAAGAGGGGATGTGGCATTAGGAAAGGCTGATCTCCCTCACCTGCCCAAGAACACCTTGTTGTATGGGGCTAGTGTATTTCAAGGGCTTCTGAATTTGAAAACCTGTGCTCAAATTCCTGCAAGTAGATTCTTATCTGTGGAATCTTTAGCAAGCCAGTTGGCTTCTCTGCATTTCAGTTTTCTTGTCAGAAGATGACCACATCATCTGCCTTTCTTACCAGACAGGGTGGTTGTGGCAACAAATGAGACCACACAGATGAAAGCACTTTGTAAAACAATCTACAAATATGAGAGATTGTCAAATTTCTTGGGACTGGTTCCTCTTTTCATTTTCAATCTAGTTTGTTCATTGTGTCTAAGGTGCCATGTTAGAAGGCATCTGTTTTTAGGAGATTTCATTTCTTCTCCTTTTGCAAAGCAGAATAAAGTAGCAATCAGGAGGTTAGACTCTGAAGCAAGACTGACTGGGTGTGAACAATAGCTCTGCCACATACATGAGACTACATGACCTGTGCCTCAGCTTCCCAATCTGTAAAATGAGGATCATAATACTTATTTCATGAGTGGGTGTGTGTGTGAAAGCACTTAGAACTATGCCTGTCCCAGATCCTGGTGCAGTGTTAGCTTCAATTAGTCCACACTTGGAGAGAGTCACTGCTGTGATAATTAGTCACATTATGATTTCTCTAAGGCCCACCAGGGAGACTGAATTTCACTTTTCCATAACTTCTCTATCGAACAGCTGGCATCCAGAGGCCACTCTGATCTTCAGGCATTTACCCTTCCTCTGGGGTTGCCAGAGGGTGTGAATCACAGCATAGGGCTGTCTTGGCCTTTGTCCAGGAAGACAAGTGGCGTTAGAATGCCCAGTCCTCAGTCTCGCAGAGCATGAAACAGAAGCCATAGTAAGGTTCTGAGCTTAAATGGACTTCGCAGCCACTTACTGCTGGCCTTGACCTTTTCACAGTAAGACTCAACTGTTATTAGAGCTTTCATCTCTGTCTGGAATTCTCTCCTCTCTTTCGCCCATCCCACCCTCCTTTCTCCCATCACTATCCCCACTGCCTGCATTAGTCTGTGGTGGCCTGGCTCCCGCTGTATTACGCTGGGAATTAGTTCAGTTGATCCCTCCTGCAGGAACCCCTCCACAGTATCTCACACCTTCCTTTGCCTCCACTGGGTGGGTTTGAGTTCCTTCCTCCAGTCTCCATACTGTCCTGCACATGCCTCTATCATGGCACTCTCCACACACTCTTAGCTGTGTGTGTGTGTGTGTGTGTGTGTGTGTGTGTATGTGTGCGTGTGTGTCTTTCACTAGAACACGTGCCTTGACATCAGGGCCCCAGTGACTGAATCTTATTCAACTTTAAATCTCCAGTGTTGATCACAGCACCTGGCACACAGGAGTTCAGTAATGTTTACTGAGGGAATGAATGATGACTAAACAAGCTCTCTCCCCCAGTTGTCTCTGCACAGAAGACACCCCCAACTCCTAACTCCCCATCCTCAGTCCCTTGTTATCCCCAGACAGCATCCCACATATTTCTTCCAGCATCCTTTTTCTACGCACATAGCTCACCTTTGAAGTGATCAGCTCTATTGTTAGGGTGCTCTATTTTTAGAAAAATTCTTTGAGGATAAAATCCACTCCAAGCATCTTCTAGCTTCAGGGATTAACTCTGCCATCTGGTGCAAAACAAATCTACTCTTTCCTTTATAAGATAATATTTTCCATGCTTAAGATAGTATTTGTTCTTATAAAAATTATTTTATTTTTAATTGGCAAATAGTACAGGAAATATTTATGTGGTAAAATGTAAATGTTACAATACACGTGTACATTATGCAATGATTATAAAAAAGACTAATTCACATATATCTCACCTCACATATTTATCATTTCTCTGTGGTGAGAGCATTTAAAAATCTACTTTTTTAAACAATTTTGAAACAGGCAATACGTTATTAACGATAGTCACCATGCTGTGCAATAGATCACTAGAAATTACTTGTTGTCTAACTGGAACTTTGCATCCTTTGTTTAACTTCTCCCCTTTCCCTGTCCATCCCCACCCAGCCTCTGGTAACCACCATTCTAATCTCTACTTCTGTAAATTCAGCTTTTTTAGATTGCACATTTAAGTAAGATCATGTGGTATTTGTCTTTCTGTGCCTGACTTATTTCACTTAGCATAATATCATGCAGGTTCAGCCATACTGTCACAAATGACAAAATTTCCTTCTTATTTAGGGCTGAATAGTATTTCATTGTGTATACATACCACATTTTCTATTTATTTATTTTTCAGAATATTACAGGGGTACAAATATTTAGGTTACATATACTGCCTTTGCACTGCCCAAGTCAGAGCTACACACGTGCCCATCCCCCAGACAGTACACACCACACACATCAGATGTGAATATACTCACCCTGTCCTCCCCCCTCCCACCTTCCCCACACTCGACGAATGTTACTTCGTACGTACACGTAAATGTTGATCAATTAGGACCAATTTGATGGTAGGTATATGTGGAGCTTGTTTTTTCATTCTTGTAACACTTCACTTAGTAGAATGGGCTCAGCTCCATCCAGGATAATACAAGAGGTGTTAGTTCATGATTGTTTTTTGTGGCTGAGTAGAAATCCATGATATACATATACCACATTTTATTAATCCACTCTTGTATTGATGGGCACTTGGATTATTTACACATCTTTGTGATTGTGAATTGTGCTGCTACAGACATTCAAGTGCAGATGTCTTTATTAAAGAATGTCTTATTTTCCTTTGGGTAGATGCCCAGTAGTGAGATTGCTGAATCAAATGGCAGTTCTACTTTTAGCTCTTTGAGGTATCTCCATATTACTTTTCATAGAGGTTGTACTAGTTTGCAGTCCCACCAGCAGTGTCTGAGTGTTCCTATCTCTCTGCCTCCACACCAACATTTGTTGTTTTGTGACTTTTTGATAAAAGCCATTCTCACTGGAGTTAAATGATGTCTCATTGCAGTTTTGATTTGCATTTCCCTGATGCTTAAAAATGTTGGGCATTTTTTCATATGTTTCTTGGCCATTAATCTATCTTCATTTGAAAAGTTTCTGTTCATGTCCTTTACCCACTTTTTAATGCAGTTGTTTGATTTTTTCTTGCTAATTTTCCTGAGTTCTATATAGATTCTAGTTATCAGCCCTCTATCGAATGTATAGCATGCAAATATTTTCTCGCATTCTGTAGGTTGTCTATTCACTCTAGTAATAGTTTCTTTGACTGTTATGCATTGATCTCTTCAAAGGCACTTCAGTTATTTCCATATTTTGGTTATTGTGAATAGTGCTGCAACAAACATGGGAGAGCAGATATCTCTTTGACACACAGTTTCATATTCTTTGGATATATACCCAGAAGTGAAATTGCTGGATCATATGGTAGTTCTATATTTGGTTGTTTGAGGAGGCCCCATACAGTTTTCCATAATGGCTATACTAATTTACATTCCCATCAACAGTGTACAAGTGTTCCCTTTTCTTCACATTCCTGCCGACACTTACCCTTCATCTTTTTCATAATAGCCATTCCAACAGGTGTGAGGTTTTAATTTGCATTTCCCTGATGATTAGTGATATCGAGCAACTTTTTATATCTGTTGGTCATTTGTATGTCTTCTTTTGATAAATGTCTATTCAATCTCTTTGCCCATTTTTAATAGAGTTACTTGTTTTCTTATTATTGAGTTGTTTAATTTCCCTATATATTTTTGATATTAGTGCCTTAACAGATACATGATTTGCAAATATTTTCTTTCAGTCTGTGGGTTGTCTCTTCACTTTGTGAACTGTTTTTTTTGCTGTGCAGGAGCTTTTTAGTTTGATGTAATGCAATAGTTAGTAGATAAGTGGTTTCATTTTACTTTTGTTGTCTATGTTTTTGGGGTAATATCCAAAAAATCTTTGCCCAGATCAATGTTGTAAAGCTTTTCTTCTATGTTTTCTTCCAGTAGTTTTATAGTTTCAAGTCTTATATTTAAGTCTTTAATCCATTTGAATTGATTATTGTATACGGGATGTCATAAGTGTAAAATTTCATTCTTCTACATAGATATCCAGTTTTTCCAACACCATTTATTAAGAATTCAATAAAGCTGCAGCATATAAAGTTAACATACGAAACCAGTGGAGTTTTCCACACACTAACAATTAACTACCTGAAAAAGAAATTTAGAAAATAATCCCATTTACAATAGCATCAAAACAATACTTAGTAGAAAATTTAACCAAGGAAGTGAATTAGCAATATACTAAAAATTGTAAAACATTTATGAAAGAAATTGAAGATAGCACTAATAAGTGGAAATATAGTCCATGATCATGGATTGGAAGAATTAATATTGTTAAAATGTCCATACAATCCAAAATGATATATAGATTTCATCCAATTTCTACCAAGATTCCAATGTCATTCTTTATAGAAATGGAAAAAAAACAATCTTAAAATTTGTATGGAACCACAAAATTCCTGAATAGCCAAAGCAATCTTGAACAAAAAGAACAAAGTTGAAGGCATCACACTACCTGATTTTAAAATATATTATAAAACTATAGTGATCAAAATGGCAAGATATGGGCACATAAACAGATACAAAGACCAATGGAATAGGATAGAGAACACAGCCATAAATCCATGTATTTTACAGCCAAATGATTTTGACAACAGTGCCAAGAATGGGGTAAGGACAGTCTCTTTAATTATTTGTTCTCTGTATTCTTTTCACCTCAGGAAAAATACCCACTTTGCTCAATTGCATATCCATTTACTCACTCATTAATTCCTTCATTAATTCATTTAATCACTCACTTGTTTGTTCACTGTATAAGTATTTTGATTTCCTATTATGCATTTTCCCAGAATCAGAGGTATAATTGGAGGTGTAACAAAATAGCTATAAATCTCAACCTCCCACTCCTGTGTTTACAGTTTGATGAGAGAGGCATATTTAGATATGGGGTGATAATTGCTTTGATTAGACAAATCCAAGGTTGTAAGAGAACACAGAATGGAACCTAACCTAGATTGGAGAAGGCAGGAAATTCTTCCTGGAGGGAATGATATTCTAAACTGAAGATAAGTAGGATCAATTAGGTTAAGAATGGAGCACGAAGAGTTTCAAGCAGAGGCACAATATCTGCTAAGGTCAGGTTGTGTGGTAAGTGAAATGGGCAGTGAGAGAGAATAATGGAGTATTTCAGCAATTGAAAGAAGTGACAATCCCCTTGTTAAAAAACTTGGCTTGTATTCTAACTGAAATAAATGTCTACTAAGTGTTTCAAAAAGGGGAACGAAGTGATCAAGTTTTCATTATACCAAGCTAACTTATTCCCTCTAATTATATTTCTTCTTTTAATTTTCTGCCTGCTCCTTTCTGGATTTCTCAAGTCTATATATGCCAAATATTATTACAATTTCTAATGGAGAACCCAAACTAAAAATGGGTTAGTGAACTGAGTCGGAATGTCCCCGTTGGGCAATTCAAGTATGTTTTTCTAAGGATGTGCTTTCTGATATTATGGAAACTATCTTAGGCTCTCACTTGAGTCCTGGAAAAGAAGTCACCTGTTTAAGGAATGTCCAGCCCCATCTAACTTGGCAGCTGCCTCTCCAAGCTGATGACATTAGGGATGTAGTGGATTGAAGAGGCTGATGATGCCATTTGGTCAACCCATGTGACTATTTCCATCAGCTTTATTTCTGCAACATCCTGTACCCATGGAGGGGACACAAGATTACTTTATAATTCTTTGTCCATATTAAGATACAGATACACCCAGGACCTTAAAGGCAAGAATATGATTGAAATGTCAAATGAGGACTTGGTGACCTAAATTATTTCCCTCAAAAGCCAATGTCTTACTACCACCTGTGTTCTCTGGGTGGAGTTCCTAAACAGAGATGACTAAAACCACAAACTTTCAAAAAGAGAAACTCATGACCCTCTGGTCACCAGGACAATTATGGAATGATATTGCTGAAGGAATGAGGTGTGCTCAATGCTGAAGAGATAAGCTGGCTTTTCTTTTAGTACAAGCTGGCAACATTGCCCAATTCCTAGTCAGTCCAGGACCGCACAAAACATTTCCGTTGCGTGATTACTCTCCTCTTAACTTCACAGGTCTGCTGTCCTCTCTGCCTCTCTGCCTCTTCTTTGTGATACAATTGACCTCCTACCTTAAGTTTTGACCCTGTGAGTTCATTTGCCTTTCCCTCCACACTCTGGTCTCTCTTGCCTCCATGACTTTAGATTCAGGCTGTTCTCTCTTGGATTACTCTCCAGCATGATTAAGAAATATGGTCCTTCAATGAAAAACTGTATGTTGTTTAAAGCAAACCTTTCCAGATTATATGATTCCAGTCTTTTATCATCTTTGAGACAGTTTAATGCTCTGTAAACTAATATAAGTGTATACAATTCTTGTCTATAGACATGTAAATTATGTCCAGTGGAGGTTTGACTCCTCTCCCCCACTGTGGAAAAGGCCAGTTTTGTCTCCATTTTCTCATTGATTTCTATATTCCTGATCTATAAATCTATTTTTGATTTTCCTTTGAATTCATTGTAACACCTCATCAGTTTCCTTATTAATGAGTTAAATCAAATCTTTAACACTTGTTCATATTTCTGTCAGTATAAGAGTATGAAAGAGTTATGTTTATAAAAGTTATGTTTTAATAGATGACAAAAAAAAAACAAAACAAGGAGTGAACAAGAAGTGCTGTACTCCTACTACCATCCAGATGGGACTAAATGATTCTCCTTGGGTTACCTAACTGGAATCATTTGTATTGCCATAAATGCAGATTTCTGGGTCCCCAGTTAGATCCACTGGACTAAACTTTAGGATGAGGGTCAAATATTTTCATTTTAACAAGTCAGTGCCCAGGAGAGTTAAAGAATCACTATGACAGATGATAAAAAGTATAAAGTACTCTCCAGTACTTTAACACCTACTTGGATGAATAAACTAATGTATAGATAAGATTATTTATGAGAACTAAGATTAAAATATGTTACATGTACAAATGAAAATGCATATAAAAATCAAATCCAAATAAACCAAAGCAAAATTTCTCATAAGAAATAATGGTAAATAAAAGAGTTAGGAGGCTGTCACTCACATCTCCCAGGTAAAACATGTTATATCTTTTTAGCCGAAATTGCTGCTAACTTGGTTTGAATGTGTTCCCTCCAAAATTCACATGTTGAATTTAATGGTCAATGTGATGGTATTAAGAAGTGGGTTCATTAGGAGGTGATTAGGCCATGAAGGCTCCTCCCCCATGAGTGGGATTAAGGCCCATATAAAAGAGGCTTCAAGCAGCAGTCTGCTCTCTTCCCCTTCTACCTTCTGCATGTGAGGATGCAGTGTTCCTCACGTCTGGAGGGTGCAGCAACAAGGCACCATCTTGGAAGCAGAAAGCAGCCCTCACCAGACAAAGGGACATGCCAGTGCCTTGATCTTGGATTTCCTAGCTTCCAGAACTGCGAGAAAATAAATTTTTTTTCTTTATAAGTTACAGAGTCTCAGATACTTTGTTAAAGCAGCACAAACAGGCTAAGCCAGCTGGTATTAAAATTTACATAAGTAAATAAAATTAATAATATAAGGTCTGTCCAGAAAGTATCCAGCCATGTAATATGAAAAATTATGAAAATTGTAGCTGGATACTTTCCAGACAGACCTCATATATGTTTGCTTTTAATAGCAAATTAACCCATATGTTTTTTATTAATTGATTGATTCAATAAACATTGATAGAGCATCTACACTGGGGATATGACATTAAGACAGGGTCTCTTCTAGCTTAGAACTTTTATTGATTTTTAAATCAGAGCAAACAGACCCCAGGTAAAAAATAAAACACAGTACATATGAAACTTTGGGACTATTGAGAATTCCTTTGAGGCTATAATTAATATTAACATTTGACAAATTCACCGTCAGAATATTATGGTGCTCACCAACATGTTTACATTACAACATGTGTTGTCTTCCCAGATAAAACATCGGAAACTTATAAGCCAAGAAAAATCTAATTAGAAAGTGTGAGTTAATGGAATCCACATATAGCAAGAAGAGCTATGGAAGTGTATGGAAGATACGAATAAATGATACATAATAGTATAAAATCAAGTGCAAAAGTGAGTGTTGGGAAAGTTTGTTAAAGAGAAAACTCAGTAAGATAAGGCCAGAGATTGCGGAGTAGAAAGCTTCATATGATTCAGGAAATGCTAAAGTCTAAGGACAGCTTGTATAGGTGTAAGTTCAGATTGGAAGTCTTTCCCCATGGTGTAAGTGCAGAAGTGAGCCTGAGCCACAATGTCAGTGAGCAAGAGCAAGAGCCTGTCTGACAAAGATGAATGCTGAGCACTCTTTTACTGCATGCCACCTGTATGCAAGCAAGATTACAGGTGCAGCGTCTCCGACATGAGACCGATACTCCACTGCTAGATTGATGTTTCTCAGCTGGATAGAGTGGGGAAAGTTGCACCCCAAAAACCAGAGGCCTCCAAACATCTGGATGCTTGGTGTTATGTATTGTAAACAGCTGGTTTTATAAAGCTGTTTTTACTTTCCACCTGGATATTTGTTGTCAACCCTATCATTAGCTTCTGGGAGTTCCCAAATCCTCAGAGAGAGAAATGAGCAGACACTCTTGCCTTCAGTCAAGAGCAGGCTCTGAGCCCTGCATGGCAACATGTCTGTATTTAATTGGAAGTGGCTTACCTCTTGGGATTTACTGTGGCTTGAATCTACCAAGCTGGAAGGTGTCATCCTGAGTGTTCTACTCTCTCCTCATGGAGATTATATAAAATTTCTCCATTAGCCATATAAGGATTTTCAAAGTTGACATACTCAACTTAGTTGCTGAGGGGAAACTAGTAGTATGATTGTGACATGTAGTGCTGGGAGACCATGCTTTGTAAATGTTAACAATTAAAATTATTTTGAACACCAATTATGCTGAAGGATAGATTATCTGGCCCTTCAGATATTTTTCAGTGAATATATTTTACTCTTTGAAGGAATTGATTGCATCCAAAGTTATCTTTATTTCACCTTTATGATGTCACATCTTTTTGTCTTTCTTTCTCTCCACAACTAGAGTATCCTGGCCTCCAAATGTTAACCTCTGGACAGCAATCCTAGAGCCATTCTGTATCAGAGGCACTAAGGATTTAACCAGCTTTAGCTCCAGTATCTGAACATCAGCATTGCCATCTGACTGTTTAGTCAAACCTGAACACCCTTTAATCCATGAGCGCATTCTCTGCAGCTGTGGAAAGTTATGAAAGGGGCACAAACATGAATATACAGCCTTTGTGTCTAAGGAGTTCGTGGTCTAACTGAGAAATACATCTTTAACCTAAAATAGACAGTCAGTCCATTTATTCCATAAATGGTTTTTAAGCACCTATTGTATATCAAGCACTTTGCTGGCTTCTGGGATATAAAAATAAATACACAAAGACCACATATTTAAATTTCATAGCATTTAAATATAATGTTTAAATGTTGTAATAATCATAGTAAATGTCCTCGAGGAGCTATGGAAAGTTTCTGCATGAAGCAGGAACAAGAAGTTTGAAGAAAAACCAGTTGGCTTTTTAGGCTATAAAAATATAACTATGAAATAAAGAACTCAGTAGTTAGATTGATTATAAAAAGAATACAGCCAAAAATGAATCTGTGACCCTAAAAGCTTGAGAGGAGGAAGGAAGTCTCCTATAAGACACTGGGAAGGACTAAGAAGGAAAGAAAGAATGGTATTGCTGAGAACGGGGTTCTCACTGTGGGACACATGAATATGGAATGAGGGAAAGCAGAGAAAAACCATATGGTGGTGGATTCGAAACAGAGACATCACTGTGTCTGTATCAGTCAGGGTTTAACCAGAGAAAACGGTAAGCGATATATATTAAGAGATTTATTGCACAGAATTGTTCTATGTGAATGTGGGCAGGGCAGGGCAACGGGAAGGCACACTGGAGTTCCTAGGCACAGGCTGAAGCTGCAGTGCATATGTGGAAGTTCCTCTTTCTCGGGGAAGACTTAGCTCCACTCTTAAGGACTTTCAACTGATTAAATCAGCCCCACTTAGAATATCTGAAATAACCTCCCTTACTTAAAGTCAACTGATTATGAACTATAATCTCATCTATAAATACCCTCACAGCAATATCTAGGGTTCGAATAACTGGGAATTGTAAACTAATTAAGTTAACACATAAAACTGACCCTACAATGCTCACTAAATGTTAGGTGAATTAATATATTAATACATTAATGAAAGTGGATGGTGATCCCTACTTCAGAGTGTTGCGGTTAGAGATAGCATAAATAGATCACCTAGCACAGAGCTCATCCCTTAGTGGGTACAAAATACATGTGGATCTCCTTACTTTTTTACTTGCATTTCTATCCTTGCCTACCCTTGAGGTTATTTAGATATCACATCTTCTTCCTCTGAGCTCAGGTCCACATGTTACCTGTGCCACTATAACAACCGCCGAAGTCTACACCCCCAATTAGATTCAAATAACCCAGATGCCAGCAACGGACATCTCTTTCCCTCATGACCTAGTTAAAAAAAAAAAAAAAAATCGCTTGACCCCTCTGACAATTCTAGAATACTTAGGAGTAAAAGTCTGTCCCCTAAGATGTCTGCCAATGCCTGGCCTTATATCTCCCTTTTCCTCCAGGTTTCTCAGGTCATTCCCTACCGTCTCTGTGCTATAATTCATTAATTCAGTACCTACTTACGTTCCCCTCCACTCACAGCAAGAATTCTTAACACAGCAACCCAATTGAGAATTTTAGGTAGAAGTGAAAGGTAAATTTAATTGCAGGAGCACATACAACATTAACCTTTAACTAGCATCCTCATTCTTTTTAAAAATGCCTGTTGTCTCCCCAGGGCACCTATCCTCTGACCCTAAGCAATATGCATCGATAGCTAGTCAATAGTCCAAGACTGTTTCTGTCTTCCTGGATCTCCATCTCCTGATCAACCCGTAACTTTACTTCCTTCTCTCACTCTCCTTTTCAGGATCAAATTAGTAAGTCCTTTCCTCTCACTCATGCAGGGTAGATTTCTTCTTCCCTGAGGCTGTTTGTTTACTAACTGCAAGGACTTCAGATTATACCTCTTCTACTCCAAGAACTTGAAAACATATTTTTTCATACAATGAAAGTCCTCTCCCAAGACAAATCCATTGCAGTTTTTTCTTTATCTGTTTGCCTTTATCCTTTTCGTGTATAATTTCATCTTCCTATCTAGGTTGAATAATCTCTGGCACCACAGATTTAATTTATATTTCTTTCCTTCCCCTTTCCACCCAACATGAGGTGTCCATTGAACAAACTGGATAAATTTTAATCAATTACTATCTTGATAAAGCTGGGGGAGAGGTGGATAGGTAAGGAAATATCAGCTAGCCTAAGAGACATTTAAACTGCAGAGATTGTGACTATCTTGTTCAACACTGTATACTTGGGGCTTAGTATATAGACTTCCAAACAGCAGGTATGAATAAAAAATTATTGAATAAGTAAATGAATATAAAATAGAAGCTTCTTAGGCACTGCCTTTAGACAAATCTGGGGTTATGTGGTATTTAACGGCCCACAAAGTATATATGTCCTAATCCCCAAAACTTTTGAGTGTTAATTTGCATGACAAAAGTGAGTTACAGATGTGATTAAGTCAAAGAATTTTGAGATGGAGAGAGTAGCCTGGATTATTCAAGTGGACAATATGTAATTACAAAGTTCCTTATAAGTAAAAGAGAAAAGCAGGAAAGTCAGAGTCAAAAAAAAGAGATGTAAAGACAAAACGAGGAGTTGGAGTGATGCAGGCATTGAAGATGGAAGAGGGTTACGAGCCAAGCAATAGAAGCAGCCTCTGAAGGACGTTGCCAATTCCTTGATTTTAGCCCAGCGAGATCCATTTTGGAATTCTAATCTCCAGAACTATATGAAAATTGTTTTGATTTAGGCCACTAAACCTTCTGGTAATTTGTTACAGCAGTAATAGAAAACTAGGATTAATTAATTAATACTTCTCCAATTAGTATTTCTCCAAATCTCTAGACCTCTGATTTCTTTTCTGAAAAGCACCAATACCTAACAGTTTAGCACACAAGTGCAGAGTGCCTGTTTATTACAATGATCAGCATTTGTTTAGGCTCTAAATAGATCTGAGGATTAAAGAGCATAAATAAAGTACCTAGTGATGTTTCTGATAAAAGTATGTCCTTTGAAATGCAAGAGGCCAATCCTTAAAACCTACAGAGTAGGTGAATTGACAAGGGGCTGGTAATTTAATTTGAGGGAACCTAAGGAAAGTGGGATGAAGAGCTGAGGTTACTAATAAATCTATAAAAATTATAAGTAAATATTTAATTTACCAATATGCAATAATAAAGATATTGTAAATAAGACATGTTTTAAATGTGCAGTAGTAAATCCTTCACTATTCACGGACATTCAGAATTTCTTACGACTAGAAATGCTTCAGGGGATAACTTCTACTTGCTTGCAAACATGTTCTCAGCTTGATTGAGATAATGCACATAGTAGGATACTTGTTTACTTACCAGCTTGCTCTCTGAGGCTGGTCCTCCAGTACCTGCCGGTGGGATCTTAGGAATCCAAGAGTGCTGAGTGCCTCTGCTAGCCTCCACCTCTTGAGCCACCCAGACCTGCCCCAATAACACTTCTTACACCTAGCCCACTTCTTCCTCGTGGTCGCCTGCAGAATGTATGTCTAAAATTAGATTCTATTTTTCCTCATCCTCATTGCCTTTTCAAAGCTTCCAAAAAATTCCCTTTACTGTTCTGCCATGCTTTATTTCCTATACTTGCTCCATCTTTTTCTAATTATCTATAATAGGCGTCACAAAGATTGCATATTCTGGAAGCAAAATTTCTGTTGTTGCCACAAAATACACAGATGTAAATTTGCATATAATTGAATTTTGCATAAGGGAAACTCAGTTGGGGAGAGAACTTATGCTCAATAAATGGCAGTTTCCTTCCTCTTCTGTACAGCGTCCCCAGGCCAGCCTCCGAGCCTACATCCTTCCCCTGAGCTGCAGGTGCCTGGGCTCTGCTCTAGGGGTTTAGGGACAATGTTATCGCATTTTAATTAAACTAACCCTTGCAAAGTGGAAGAGTAGCTTAAAAAGCTTCATGTTAAAAATGGCAAAACATCAATAATGCATTGAAATTATTAAGAATTCTATTTGCAAAATGGATTTACACCCAACACCTAACATTAGCTATGAACCTAATTTTATGTGTATCTGTGTCTTGAGATATTAGCTAATAATATAGTACTAAGCCATCACAATGAGCAAGATATTCAGTAAGCAAGTGTGATAAATATCAGCACAGATTTTTCAGGAATGTTTACAATCATGCATTACTCAAGATAATACTTCATGAAATCTCAGTAAACTTAATGATAATTTAGAAGCTATGCTTAAGTTTTATAATCGATAGCAAAGATAAAAGGGCATACACTATAGCTGTATCTTGGTATAATGAAAAAGACTGACATAATAGATGAAAAACAATATGGTAACCATCTAAAATGTATTACTTCATCCACAAACAACATGATATTATACATAGATAGCCTTGCTAAAAAAATAAATACACAATTACACGATAGATTATATGTTCCATGTGGCTGCAGAAAAGTACAAATAATTCTAACATGCTCCTGTTTATGAAAATTTCTAAATTCTAATTTAATATTAAATAAAGCACATGAAAAAAAATTTAACTGTGATCCTATAAAGCAATAAACACAATTCTTTGTGGAGGAAGTGTGTAACTATAGCCATTGCTGGAGTAGACGCTCTCATTAAAAATAAAGAAAAAAAAATTGGGTTGAGTTTATAGACCACATCGTGCTTAAAAGTTATTTACTGCTTGACTCATAAACAAGCTATTGCACCAAAGTTGAAGTTGAAAGCATACAAAATGCTATATAGAATGCAATTTATGTCTTTAAAACAAGAAAGAATAAATGAACATTTTGCAGTATTTTTCATGAGATGGGAAATGACCGTAGAAATCTGTGTTACACTACAGATTTTATTATGGAAATGATCTCATAGCAAAGTTTTTACAGGGCCTGCAGAATAGTAAAGAGAGATAACATGTTTCTCTCTTACAAAAAGGCCAATGTTCCAAATTTGCTGACCTTCTCTGTAAATGAAAACTGACTGTTGGTAGCCAGCAGATGTGTTTGTAAAAATAAACCCACTTGATCTGTCCCTGCAAGGTAAATGTGGCATTTTCGTAGTGAATGAAAGAACTTCTCTCAAGAGGAAATCATACTGTGAAGACAGCATTTTGAAATTATTTATTTGGAAATATTAACAGTATGTGATTTATTTATTTATTTGGTCAAAAAAGGCCAATTGGGCTAACCCTATTTTATTGCTTAAAACATAGATTAGGCATCAGATCCTACAGTTAGAATCAATTTTCTGATCATCCTGAGAGTTAGTTAACCCTTTCCTTCATTTCTTCCCTTTAACTTTTTACACATATGCTACTATTGTGCTTAGAATATGGTATTAGAGTATGTTATTTACATGTGCATCTCCTCCATTAGATTGGGAGTTTATTGAGGTCAGGAACAAAGCAATTTTCCTACCAGGATGAGACAGGATTGCCAAAAGTAGCTCTATAAATGTTTGGCCATTGTTTTTTTTTTTTTTTGAGACCGAGTCTTACTCTGTTGTCTGGGCTAGAGTGCCGTGGCGTCAGCCTAGCTCACAGCAACCTCAAACTCCTGGGCTCAAGCAATCCTCCTGCCTCAGCCTCCCGAGTAGCTGGGACTACAGGCATGTGCCACCATGCCCGGCTAATTTTTTCTGTATATTTTTAGTTGTTTGGCCAATTTCTTTCTAATTTTAGTAGAGGCGGGGTCTCGCTCTTGTTCAGGCTGGTCTCAAACTCCTGAGCTCAAACAATCCACCTGCCTTGGCCTCCCAGAGTGCTAGGATTGTAGGCATGAGCCACCGCACCTGGCCTGGTCATTGTTTTAAAAAACAAACAATGAACCAACAGGCTGAAATAACTAGGCAACATAATAATGCTAACAATAACAATAATGATAATTGCACAATGACTAACACTTGAACAACTGTGTGTTAACTATGTACTAGGCACTGATCAAATCACTTTGCACGTATCTTCTTATTTAATATTCACCATGATCTTATTAGAATGTATTATTATTTTCCCCAATTTATAGATGTGTGAAAGAACTTGTCGCAAATCATATAGCTAGTTGTCTGAGATGCAGTCCAGGTGATCTGTTCACAAAGCTCAGGTCCTGTGAAGCATATAAAAACATAAAGTTTGGCATCTAGTTTCAAAAGAATTCCAAACTTATAGAATACACAGAACCAGTAATTACAATAATAGAATGCTAATTACATATCAAGGACATGATACAATACAAATTATTCTACCTTAACAAATGGGAATTTATGTTTCATGACATCACAGATTCTATCTTCTCACTCTGTATTCCCAAGAACATACAGTATTGGCTCATTGGACTATTTGTAGAATAGTTTTTATTCTATTACTGTAGAATAAATAAATTAATGTATGAATGAATATCAGGTATCAGGAGCTCTATATAGTTTATTATATCATTTCATATTCACAGCAAACCTAATAGTAGTTCCAGTGCAAAGCCTAGAACATTTCAGTTTGCAGAGATCTAACCCTTTCCTCAGGGCCACACAGGTAAATGGCATGGCACCTGCCCTTCCCTCAGCCCACACCACCCATCTAGATTGTTGCTCTCAGTCTTGTTTATCTCAGATGAAGAGGGCATGACTACCTGGAATGTGTCCAGAAGATTGCAGCCAGAGTGTTGAGTAGCTCAGTAACCACGTCGCATGGGAAACAGCTGAAGAGACTGAGAACATGTGGCCTGAAGAAAAGGAGACTCAGGGAGTTGGGACCACACACTTAAAATATTTCAAGTGGCATGAAGTGGAAAAGGGATTAAATGAAACTAATGTAGCTCTAAAGAGTGAAGTCAAGAGTGCTGAGTGGAAAGGAAAGGGAGGCAGGTTTCTACTGGATAGAAGGAAGAACTTTCTCATATTTGGAGATGTGCTTTGGTAGAAAAGATCATTTTGTGAGATTCACATGACCAATTGCCAAGAAGTTGCAGGGGCAGTCCCTACATGAGTTGGTAGGTAGACGGGACTTCCTTTTTGTCTCACAGACTTTATACAATTAAAAAAGCTCATGAGGCAGAGGGGGAGAGCAGATCTTTACCAGCTATGAGATCATATTATTAATAATTCATTACATATAATTAATCATAGCAATTAATTCTGTAATTAATATTAGCAAATTATTGCTATTTTATAACTCTTCAGTCCAAAGTATCAATGTCTATATTGTTTTTTCAACTATAAAATGATGGTAATAGCAGTGCCCTCTTCATGGACTAGTTGAGAAATTGTTGAGATCCATATAATATTGAGAATGATGCCTGAAACATAGTGAGCACACCATTTTTATTATAATTGTGTTAATACTAATAATTTATACCATTTATGAACCCTTCCTATGTGCTATACACAGTATTTTGTTTAGGCCTCACTATATCCAGATGTAGGCATTAATATCTTTGTTTTACAAATGAGTCTGAATCCAATACACCGTGGCGCTATTGTTAATATAGTTGTCTCTCAAGACAAATTTACTTGATAGTTTATGATATATCAATAAGCCTTCTCCTAGGTGAAAAGTCTGATTTTGAGCAAACGAAACATGCATTTAATCCTGGGATTGCTGCCTTACTCTCTGCTTCCCCATCCCTCTCGTGAACAAAGGCACATGGAATGTCCCCTGGCCAGTGGGGTCTTGGTGAGAAAGGAAGTTGCAACGCTCCTTCCTTGTTCCTGGTCACAGATATATGTGGCTTAGAGAAGGAGGCATAACATAAAGGCACTGGGACAGCCCATAATGTATACCATGAGGCTTTGCAGAGGAAAAGGAGGTAAGTGACATCCCAGAGTTCAATGGGATGGAGAGAAAAGCCAGGCCTTGGAGTCCTTTAGACCTGCTTCCTTCCTGCAACTCTACCACTTAACGTGAGTCATTTAACTTCTCTGAGCTCAGTCCCTTCATTTATAAAATGGGAGTGATAATGTTCATATGCCAGGATGCAAAGGGATTGAAAAGCATAGCATCTAATTAAGCATCTGTTGTGATAGTTGTCAGGGACCCCAACAGTCAGCCATTTCCCTGCTTGTGGTTTTCCATCGTCACACCTTTCATCAACATTCACCCTCGCTCCCTAGGCCCATACCCTATACTAAAGAGCAGAGGAACTCCTCACCTGAAGTTATTGTTTGAAACTTCAACCCAAAGCAAGTACTATTAGGGTCTCCAGGAACTTCCCAGACAACATGGGGTTTGAATGGAGCCAAAGGGAGCTGTATTGATAGCCAGTGCCAGATGATTTAATGCAGTCATGATTGAGACAAGAGAAAAGAAAGTGTAATAAACCTATGCCTGAAATTCTACCATCCCAGCTCCATATTTTAGCTTGAAAATTGGGATTTCTATCAAACAATGACATTTACACCAAAAAGCAGAGAAGTTGGTTGAAGGATAGGGTAATGCTATGAGGACTTGGGAATTTGAGAGTCAGGTCAAAGCACTGAAATACTCAAAACATTAAAGACACCTCAGGACTCTATCCAGAAATGGTAGAAGTTTTGAATTTTCAGCACCACCATAATTTAACAAACTACTTTAACACGTGGTCGAGTCTTGGAAAACAGATGTCACTAACTCATTAAATTGTCAAACATTTTTTCAGTATTTTCTCTCCCATCATAGCTGATTATCAGGATATATAGACACACACACACACACACACACACACACACACACATAAATATCTTGATAAGTTACTAGAGAAAGCAGAAAAATGCCTGACAGTTTAATGAGATTTGGGTGAAAAAAAATTCTGTATTTTAATGTTTTCCAGGCAGTAGAAATAATTCATCAAAGTTTCTAAAACTCATTCAGCTTTGCTATGTTTCTTAAAACATTTTCATAAATTCTGAAGAACAAATACCATTATTGGGCACCAAAAAGGTTGCAGTCTAACAGGTTGGCCATTTCACCTTCATTCACTCAGCTCAGCATTTGTTTTCATTCAACTGGCTCTTACTGATGTTTAACCGGGCACCGAGTGCTGTGCCTTGTGACTGGCACTACTCAGTGCAATGTTTCCTTCACATATAGGGTTGGCTTTAAGGCACATTAAGATGATAGCAGGTGGCTTGTAGAATGGTCATTTTAGGATGTCTTATTCAAAGACATCTGAGGAAATATGAACCAATTCATTGATGAGTAATAGTGAAGGGCTTTCCACCTGCAAGCAATGGACTTCTTTACAATGATGATGTTAAAGCAGAAAGAGTTTCTAGTCAGAAACTGAACACACCAATTAGCAGGTGATTTTTAGGGGAAAAACGCATTGTAAAAGGAAATTTTATTAGATTACCTCTAAGGTCACTCTAGGTACGGAGATTTTAGAATTCTGAGGGGGAGAAAGAAAATGTTCTGCAAAGTGATGAGCAAAGTGTCTTGTCCCCCGCTTTGAATCCAGGCAGTTGGGAGCTACAAAGAGCCCTTACCAATGTGGATATGGCACATGTGCTTGACAAATGTCTGTCACATATATTTGGGAAGGTGATACAACTATAATATGAAATAGGCATTAAAATATTCTCCATTTCAGAGGAGATTGAGGATTAAAGGCTAAGCAATCACTCTAAATTACTCAGCTTGTGAACTTCAGAGCTAGGACAGCTCATTGGACTTTAAATTCTGTGGTTTTCCTGCTAATTTCTCTTGATGCAATTATGAAGGCAAAACACAATAAACATCATGACGAACTGGACAAGGAAGACCATTGAGGGGAATCAAAGGCTCCTCCAAAGTTCTGAACAGGTTTAAAAAGGAGAATGATGACAACATTGATAGAAATGGAAAAGGCAGTAGAGAAACGTGTTTTGTTTGGAACTTCTTAATGTTTGGACTAATTATATTTGAAGATGACAGTGGTCATTGAGAGAAAAAGATCCAAAAAAGCAATTACGGAATAATAAGAGCCATCATTTAATACTTGCCAGACAGGTAGTCCAAGTATTTTTTATATATATATTAGCTCAGAACACCTCTAAAAGGTAGTTACTATTATTAATAGAGAAACTGAGGCATGAAGAGGTTAAACAACTGGTCCAAGGCCACACAGCTAATCAGTGGAAGAGTCAAGACTTGGACCCAGGAGTCTGTTTCCAAAGTCCACACTTTTAGCCATTACACTATGATGGAAGGAAATTTATAGGATATACAAATAAAACTCTAGGCACACAGATATGGGGTACTGGGATACTCTGGGCAGTTAAAGGAAGGTTTCTCAGAAGAGGTGAAGCCTGTATGAGATAGTTAATAAACTACTTTTCACATACTAGTGTACAATCTTGTCTGACTAATCCATTCTTTGCCATAGAAAATTGAGATGAAAGAAAAGAAAATTGAGAACTAACTCTGTAAAAGTGTGTAATATAGCTCATGTCCCAGGAAATCCTTTGGTAGTATTATTTTTTTTCTGCTCACAGGACTGGATTGATCATTTGGACTTATGTAACAATTAATTGACTTAGGTAACAGAGCAACCCTGTGCCTTTGTTCATCTTCCAAATCAGTTTTCTCCTGCAAAAAAATAAAATATTTAACAGAATAAAGCTATCAGCAAAGACAGGCAAAGCTATAAATACAGATTATGTTTACAGATGTCATCAGATCCAAAGTAGATGTGAACTATGCCAGTTCCACTTGTTTTAATCCATATCATCCCAGGAGTATGTACAATAAGATTGCTAAAGACGTTTGCTGAGGATGATGTATTGAGTCTTGAGGCATTTGCTGTAGAAGTGTGAAACACTGACTTACCATAGGAAGAGTTGGACCGGGCCAGAGTAGTACAGATGTAAATTTTCTGAAAGCATTGTGGGAAACATCATTTGGGTATGGTACTTGGGTGAGGAGTTGATTTATTAGTACTGGAAGGGTGCATGGGAGAAAGGAAGTGAGAGGTTATGAGAGAATGACCCTCCTGTAATGGTGGGGGGGAGAATTATTGCAGTGTGTATGTTAGTATTGCTGTGTGGTGAAGGTCTTGGGATTTTCTGGGTCTGTGCTGTCCAATATCGTAGCGACTGGTCACATGTGGGTATTAAGCGCTGGAAATGTGGCTGGTCTGAATTGGGATATGTTGTAAGTGTAAAGTGGATTTCAAAGACTTAGTACAGAAAAAAAGAATATGAAATATCTCATTTGTGATTTATGTTTGTTTAGACATTGAAATGTCAACAACTTGAATATATTGAGTTAAAATGTTATTAAAATTAAATTGTACTTAAAATTTAAAATTAAATTTTTACTTTTTTAATGCAGTGACTAGAAAATATAAGATTCATATGTGGCTCATATGTGTGGCTCATGCTGTTTCTATTGGTCAGCACTGCTTTGAGTCTCTCAATGCATAGGATGCATCCTTGGTAGGACGGAAAATCTATCACAGCGGTTTGTTTTGGAGGTAGGTGGGGATGATAACTTAGATGAGGAGGCTCACTAGGACTCAAAGGATGTCTGGAAGCCCTGCTCCCTAACTGTAAAAAACCTATCGTGTGGAAAATACGTTAGGAAAATATTTTGCATTTGTGAATTGAAAAGTCTTTTGCATCTAGGTTGAGACAGAGCGAAAAGATGGTCAGCTTCCTGGAGGCCAGAGGGTCTGAAAGAGAGACAGAGATGAACAATCTCTGAGAAATGAGCCAGTGGCTTGGAGGCCAAGAACCAGACAAAGTGCTGATTCCAGGACTGGTGTTCAGGATTGTTTTCTTCTATACCATAACCTGCTCCTTGAAAGGGTATCTAATTGGACATTGCTTGTACTTACTGACTTCAATTCTTTTATGTTCTTCCTTAGTAAATATTTTTTTTATTAATTTCATTGTACTGCATGTTTGTCCTGGGAACACAGAAATTTTTCATAATCTCAGGCCAGTCTTTTAAAAGGAACATGGCATGACTCCAAAAAAAAAAAAAAAACAGACTTGCTAGTAGGTACTGAAGCATATTTAAATGCTGAAACCTCCAAGACACAAGGGATCATATCTTATCTTTATGGCTTTCTGACCCCCTCATACCTAGCCCAGTGCCTGGAACAAGACAGGGATCCAACAGTGGTTTGATGAATGAACTAATAACCCTAAGAGTAAAGTGATACTCAAGAGGACAAAGTCAGATCACCTGCTTCTCCCTATCAGAAAGTACTTCTCTTAAAGCTTTTATTGGTATAATTCTTGGTGGAGTTTTCCTTACAGAAATCAAATCACATACTGAAGTATAAACTGGATCTTTCATAAATAATGGAAGCAGTGAGTCTAATAAAACAACAATTATAGCTACCATCAGTGGAGGTGTTCTCATGTACTAGGGCGAAAGCTTGACATGTATTATCTCATTATATCTATGCCAAAGAATTAACTATGACCCATGTAACATTAAATCTCATTTTATAGATGAAAAAACTAGGGTGTAAAGAAGTCAAAGAATCAGCCGAAATGTATTAACACATAGTTAGTAAGGGTGGAGCTGGGATTTAAATTCAGACAGTCTGACTCCAGAGGCCATTCTCCAAATCATTATGCCATAATTATATTTCAATTAGTAGCATTCATAAACTGAAATATGAGGCATAATGCCTCTTTTCATGAAGGCTTCGCTCATTGTGTGGAGAAGTGTGCATGTGTGTGCTATTACTGTGATAGAAGACATGTCTGTCTCTGTTTTGGTCTATTTCTAGTTAAGACCTGGATATTTGATTGAGTTCAGAAGTTTGATCATCTTCTTAATTAACTAAATTGGTTGTTTTAGTTATATTAAAAATTAGTCACTTTCAACATATTTGCAATTGTTAGGTTGATTTTTTGGATCATCAGATTTGATGTACTACTACAGAGAAACATCCACGTACATGTGTGTGAATATACCCTCAAGCTCCAAGAGCTTTCTCAGGACTACATACCTTACACCTACAAAAGGTCATTTAAAAAATTGTCAATCCTGTTTAAATCTCAGCAAAATAGAGATATCAGGTTCTGCTTTTATCTTTAACTGCTTTTTTTTGCTATATACAAAGCTGTTTCTTTCATTGCTACATATATTAAAAAAAAGATGTGACAAATTAAATATCAAACCAGAGGAATAGTTAGACAAATTATAATAATTCCACAAGATGGCACATTATGCACTTTTTAAATTGTAAGTACAATAAGATCACTGATAAGTACAAAAAAGTCATGATAAAATGTTAAGTGAAAAAAATAGGACATAGTTATTTTTGAATTAGAATAGTCATTTCTTATAGCAGTATGACTAGAAGGAAGGAGATATACCAAAATAATAAGAGTATCTATCTAGATGGCAAAATAGATCTCTTCTCTCTACATCTATTTATACTTTCCAAGTTTTTTTACAATATAAACATGCATGCATATATGTTTATTTATATGCACATATATAAATCAATTTATATAGGTACGTGTATGTGTATACACAAATACACACACACACACACACACATACGTGCATAGACATCTGAAGAGGAGACATTTGAACTCTAGTTATATGGAGGAAAAGGGCCCAGTCATCAAAAGAGCATTTCAGATAGAAAAGCAGGAAACTCAAAAGCCTTGCTAAACAAAAGTTGGTATATCCTAGGGACTGACTGACAGTTGACTAGTGATTGGTCGTAGGGACTGAGAGTGGGAGAGCGGCATGAGAAGAGCACTTAGAGATAGATGGGGTCAGACCACGGAGGAGTCAGGAAATTGGCATGGACTAACTGAACATCTGAGATTTTAACATACTGCTGCTGATACTAATGTTTAACACAGACTCCTCAAAACACAAAGTATTGGGATTGTCAGCAGTGAATTTCATCCTTCACACTTACAGGGGAGGAGGCGTGCTGTCTATTGTGGGCCCAGTGACAAAATACTGACATATTCTCTATCTAGAACTCAAAAATATCAACAAGAAAAAAATCAAACAACCCCATCAACAAATGAGCAAGGGAAATGAACAGAAACTTTTCAAAAGAAGACAAAATAATGGCCAGTAAACATATAAAAAAATGCTCAACATCTCTAATCATTAGAGAAATGCAAATCAAAACCACAATGAGGTATCACCTAACCCTGGTGAGATTGGCCTCTATCAAAAAAACACAAAACAACAAATGTTGGCGAGAATGTGGAGAGACAGGAACACTTCTACACTGCTGGTGGGACTGCAAATTGGTGCAACCTCTGTGGAAAAGAATTTGGAGATACCTCAGAGAGCTAAAAATAGAAATACCATTCGATCCAGCAATAGCACTATTAGGCATCTACCCAAAAGAGCACAAAACATTCTACAATAAAGACATCTGCACCCGAATATTTATGGCAGCACAATTCACTATTGCAAGAATGTGGAAACAACCCAAGTGCCTGTCAATCCATGAGTGGATTATCAAAATTTGGTATATGTTTACAATGGAATATTAATCATAAGAAACAACAGTGATCTAGCACCTCTTATACTTTCCTGGATTAAACTTAAGCCCATTATGCAAAGTGGGGCACCACAAGAGCAGCAGAACGGGATCCATTTGTACTCACCATCAAATTGGTACTAACTGATCAACACTAGGTTGATCACATGGCAGAAATACTCTCTAGGGATTAGGGGGATGGGGGGCAAATCTACAACTAAAGGACACAGGGAGCACTAAAGGGAGGGAAGGGTATGCCTTTGGGTGAGGCAAAGACATAAAGTGTAACTACAATGTGTGTACCCTCACAAAACCCTGGAATAATAAATAAATAAAAATAAATAAAAAAAAATAAAATACTGACATATTCTATTACTCATCCTATAGTTTACCGGTCATCTTGAAGCAAACAAACACAAACAAAAAACGTGCTAAGGATATGTACAATTAAACCAAGGGGTAGTTGTGCACGCATGCACACATGCACACACATTCAAGGAGTTGACACTACCACATGAATTTGTCCATAATCTTTGCTGGGCCGGTAACCTGTTATGCATATGAGTTACTCTGTAAAGAAGACACAACTATTGGTCAAATTTCATGCTGGATTCAGGAGCGCAGAATTAAGAGATCCAAACCCCAAAGGAGAGGGAAATGAATCTTCAAATCTGACCCATCATACAAGACTTTTTAAGGTACACATTGTAAGTATAAACTATATAGCAATTGTAGATAAAATATATAGCCCAGGATGGAGACTTGGGGGCCAGAACTGAGCTTGGAAATAGGAAGTGTTAATCTTTTGGCAAAGAACAAAGAAAAATTGGTATAAACGTCCTGAGAGATGGGGACAGGAAAGACAAAAACTGCAAAGTCTAAGGAAGCAATTAGAAAGAAAAAGAGAATCCAAAGGACAGGGCCAAAATCAGAGAGCATGGAAGATGGAGCTAGCTGGTCCAGGAGCGGAGTGAGGAGAGACATCAAGGAACTGGACTCAGGTAGTTGGAGAACTTATACCACACTCATGACTATGCCCAGGGGCAGAAGGGGCACATGATGGGGACACAAGATGGAGCTGGTCTGGAGAAGAGGGAATTCATTTCACCATAGAACTAAGTGCATAATTCATCCATGGAGCAGAGGAGGTTTTGAAGAGCGGGTCCAGGCTATTTTTCATGTCTGAATACCCTCAAGACCTTCCACCAGTGTTACAGGTAGATGGCACTCAATGAATATTCATTGTTTTGAATTGGCAAAAAAGGTCACAAGCAGAGAGCCAGCACATCTTTAAGGTTTCAGACTAGATTCCAAGAAGTCCAAAAGTATCCCACAGATCATCTCACAGAGAGGGAAGCAATGAGGCAGAATCCTGAATCCCTCCCCACACATACCAGGCAGCTTCCCTCTGCTCTGAGTCACATATGGAGACCCAGGGAAGATTTGGAAATAGGTTTTTGATGGGAAATAGTGTGTGAAAGCCATTGCTTTAAGAAGGGAAACACACAACCATCCCCCCAATCCCTTGTTGGCCAACTCAAACCAAGACATTTGGAAATCAGCAGAAAACAAGGCAGAATTCCTAGGGAGATGCTCCAGAAGTAGCCCGACTACAAATAACCCATGTCTTCAGGAAGCTCAGGGTCCTCTCAGCAGCAGTTACCTTCATGGGCCAGCAGGAGAGCTGGGACCACCACGTGAAGGGACATACACTATTGTGTAGCCAAGGAATCGCGCCGGCAGTTTCTTCACTCTCTCCTCTTCCACCGTAGGGTACGATAGAAAGATCTTGCCCTTTCTTCCACTTCTGACATTTTCTTCTAAGTGAAGTTCTCATATGTTGCTTACGGCCAACAAAGATTGACTAGAAGCTTCCGTGAGAGCCTTGAAGTCCTCTGGGTCAGCCCTGCATTTGGTTGGTTTTCTTTGCCTTTGGCTCTGTGATGTTTCCTGTAAGGAATTAGAGAGAAACAGAGAGGCACCAACTGACTTGATTGTTTTTAGATGATTAAAAACTGGGAACAAGGGTGTCAGGCCTTTCACATAGCAGATAATTTCCCCTGTCTCTGGGATTACTTTAATTAAAGAAAACATGACTTTAGCAATGCCCTCTCAATGCACAAGATTCACAGGAATGGTAAGAAAATGAAACAAATCTGCAGTTAATATTTTGGCAAACTTCCTTCACTTGTGTGCAGTTTTTTTTTTTTTTTTTTTACCCTAATGTAATAACAGCTCTGGTCTTTTAATTTTTATTTTATATGTAAATGACAAATAAATTGTCAGATAGTACTTCATCATCGTTCTCTCCCATCTTCTTAGAAATATAAATTGCTTGAGAAGAGAGTGCTATAATTTTAGACCAGAAAATACATGCCAGATGTCTCTTACATGAAGCTGTCCCGCCCAAGGATATATGCCTTAATCATTAGAATGTGTTCTAAATATCACCACAAGGCCTTTGGAATGATGGGTCTGAACCCTCACTTATACTTAACTGCTGGCATGTTGCTTTGTCTCTATGTCTTGTGCTCCTATTTCCATTGATGTAGAGGAAGCACCAATTAGATAACACTCCATTATTCGAGAACCAGGCACAAGTCAGCTGAGGCAGGGGACCCGCCTTCTTGCCCAGAAACAATGTAAAGCCTGCCTCGATGAGGGTCGCCAGGCTTCCGTAGTGCTTTGCTTTTGACATTCTCCAGCACACCCTATAAACCTGTCTAAGGCTGTCCTGTTCAGTCCGTTTATTCAAACTATATTATCCAGGGTAGAGAAAAAGGGAAATCTAGTTGAATCCTGGAGATGACAGCAGGGAGGGAGAGAGGGACAAAAAAAAAAAAAGGCAAAATGGGGAAAACAGGAAACAGGACACTGAGAAGAGTAAAAATGCTCAAGGTCAGGAAGCAGGACTTCTAAACTCTCTAATCTCCACTGTGCAGCTGGTTTGCTGTATGGTTAGTTCAAATACAGTGATGGTCTCTGTGTACCCTGGTATCACCTGTTAAATAAGGGCTCATCTTTGTTTTCAAGAGGAATGAATGATCTTTACTTACTCTTCCGCATGACTGACTCCTTTTCATGCTTACGGTCTCAATCTTAATGCTGCCTCCGACTTCCTGACTTTGGAGCCCATTACTCTCTCTGTTCATTTCCTGCATGGCTCTTATTTGTAGGAGTTTTATAATTGTTTGATGATAATGATTACTATCATTTTACTTATTTATGGCCTCTCTCTTATTACCAGATTATTTAAGCCTCATTAGAGTGGGAACACATCTTACCTGTTGCTACCCTATTGCTGGTATTTAGCAAAAGCCTATAGTAGATGCCCAACAAATATGTATTAATTGTGTAAACAACTAAATCAATGAATGAGTCTACCAGACAGTACAGATGGCACATGATATAAAAAGGAATTTAGTAAAGCTTTCTTTTCCCTCGATGATATGTATACGTATTAGGATTTTGAAATGTGTATTATCTAACACAAAGTTAAAGTCATAGCAACTGATAAATACTCAATATTATACATAGAAAGTCAGAAATCTAAAGAATTATATTTCAAATAACTTCCACTATATTGATTCCTTAGAAATGTTTTTAACATTGTATTGTTTGAATATTAAGAAACTGGGGGGCTTCTCACCAGTTTTGATATCACTCTTAAAATACCCACTAAATTGAAGCCATTTTGTACTGAAATTAAGGTCTGTATTGCAATTCCTGTATGGGCTGAAAAAGATCTCTTTCCATTCCTTTCTAAATTTACAATTAACAAAGAGTTAATTATTCTGAGGGGGTAACTTATTTCTTCCAATTCACCAATTAGGATGAGAGCTATTTGTTATAATCCTAAAAGAGGAAATGGTACATGGGCCAAGAGGAAATTTGGAAAGGAAATGTGATTGGAAGAACTATTTTGAAAGGTGAAATGGAGAAAAAGGAAAAGAAAAATTAGAAATTGGAAATGAAGTCATTCTAGCCCCTTTCCAATAATCTCTGCTCCCAAAAGCAGAGGATGCAGGACCTGACAGAAAATTCCATAGACTGATAAAAGGAATGCTTAAAAGATCATTCCAGCAAGTCAGGGGTCCTAGGCTCAGGCCTTCAACCAAATGTGACCAAGTCTGAGGCCTTTGGATTCTCACTTTCCTCATCTGTAAAACAAGAGTGGTAGAATTTCCTTAAACAGACACTTGTGATGTGAAGTGAGATCTTGCATATGAATGTGCCAAGTATAGCTCAATTAGTATTAGTTCCCCCCTGTTTTCTCCCAGCCATACTCAGATTCACAGTCATAGAATAAAGCCGGGTGACAAGTCTACCTCTATACTGTACAAAAACATTTGGGCTCACACAAGGAATCAAAAAATCTCTTTTTATTTCACCCCCTGCAACTGCAATTTTTTTTTAAAGTGAATGATTCTACTTCCCGACTACAGTAAACCCACT
>NW_012147886.1:2935249-2936247 GCF_000956105.1 Propithecus coquereli | reverse complement strand
CATGTTATTCTTTTCCTGTAAATAACTCAATAGTAAGAAAACAAATAATTTAAAAATGGACAAAGGACATGAATAGATACTTCTCAAAAGAAGACATACAAATTCCCAACAGGATACAAAAAATATACTCTACATCACAAACATCAGGGAAATATAAATTAAAACTGTGATGAAATATCACCTCACACATGTTAGAATGGCTATAATTAAAAAGGTAAAAGAGAAGTGTTGGCAAGGGTATGAAGAAAAGGGAACCCTGTACATTGTAATAATGTAAATTAGTACAGCCATTATGGAAAACAGTATGGAGGTATCTCAAAAAACTAAAAATAGAACTATCATATGGTCCTACTACTGGGTATATATCCAAATGATATGAAATCAATACATCAGACATATCTGCATTCTCATGTTCATTGTAGTCGTAGTCACAATAGCCAAGATATGAAATCAGTCTAAGTGTCCATCAATGGATGAATGGGTAACGAAAATATATATACAGTGGAATACTTTTCAGCCTTAAAAAAGAAGAAAATTTTATCATTTGCAACAACATGGACAAAACTGTACAGCATTGTGCTGAGTAAAATAAGTCAGGCATAGAAAGACAAATACTACACGATTTCACTTATATGTAGAATCTTAAAAAGCTGAACTTACAGAAGCAGAGAGTAGAATAGTGCTCACCGGAGGCTGGGGTGTGTAAGAGTGTGTGGGGCAAAAAATGAGGAGATGTTGATCAAAGGGTACAAAGTTTCATTTAGGAAAAATAAGTTTTCAAGATCTATTGCACAGCATGGTGACCATAGTTAATGATAATGTCTTGTATATTTCAAAAATTGCTAACAAAGTAGATTTTAAAAGTTTTTACTACCAAAAAAGAAGAGTATGTGAGGTGATACATAATTTAATTAGCTTGATATAAATATTCCACAATATATACATATATGAAAATATCACATTGGAGTCCATAAATATACACAATTATTATTTATCGA
>NW_012147886.1:2932341-2935199 GCF_000956105.1 Propithecus coquereli | reverse complement strand
GTATGTGTGCATGTATGTATATGAGTATATATGTAATATATATGTCCTATTAGAATATACAGATATTCTAAACCCTCTCTGACAGCTCATTTCTTTGGCAAGGACCTGTAGTCCTTGCTAGTTGGGGAATCGAGACTTGGGGTCCACTTAATTGAAAGACCTCATGCTCAAATGATTCTGATTGTGTGAGACACTGTAGTGTGCATCACAGCTACAGAATATTTGGGCTGATTTCCCAAACTCAGGTGTCACATAGAGATTCCTGATGCCAAAATCAAGCCCTCGAGGATTAGATAAGGAAGGCAAGGATCTTATGGGCTTCAATGGATGCCGTATGTGGAACAATAGTGTGTTGATACTGCTATGTTTATTCTTTGGTTACATTAATGAAGGTCTTCACTCTAAAACAAGAGAGGTATTAATTCCAAAGGATTTGGCAGTAGTCAGACTATTGTCTCCAGATGCCAGCCTTTAAAAGGGAGGGTTTATTCAGAGTGGTCAGAGTCTTCACAATGTACCCCTGAGAAATAACAGTAGAATTTGGAGTCCTTTTCATGATGGAGAGGGAATTAAAGGAGATGTAGTACTAACTTCAATTACGTGACAGACAGAAGAAAGAGGGAATAGCTTTATCTAATCATAAGAAAAGAAACACATGCTCCAATGGGCAGGAAATAGGAAAAGTTACGAACAGATTTGCATTTTCAAAACAGGAGATGATTTTCTAACAGTTAAATTAAATGATAGTTTTGTCTGGTGGTGAATTTTCTGTTACCGAAAGTATGCAAGGTGTAGTGGGAGTGGAGGAATACATGTCTGAGATGTGAGATTCCTACCAACACTTCTCTGAAGCACAGAGATTCATGGAAGTTTTCTTCTGGTAATTATTGCCTCAACTCTGAGCAGAGAAGAGATACCTGAGATAGAGTAGAAAGACCATTCTCTTAGAGTTCCTAAAATCTCCTGTTGAACCCTAGTGCTCCCACTATAACACTTTAGCCATTCTGATGTCCTTTCCATTTCATGAACAAGCCAGACTCATTCTCTCCCCAGGGTCTTTGCATTAACTCTTCCCTCTGCCTGGAATGCTCTTTTTTTCATCTCATAATTCAGGTCTCAGCTCAATGTCACCTCTTTAAAGGTTATCCCTATCACTCTAGCTAAATCCTCACCCATTCTTTGGTACTCTATATCTCAATATTTTATGTAGTATTTATCATTATCTATAATTTTCTTCTTTTTTATTTGTTTGCATATTTTTATCTCCTCTACTTATTGTAAGCTCCATGATGGCAGACACTTTGTCTTAGTCACCAATGTATCCTCAGTGTTTAGAGCAGTGTGGTCCCAAATAATGCCCTCTGACTTTATCTTTTGAACAAATCAATGACACTGAAATTCGTATAAATGGTGAGTTAGAAAATCCACTCCCTCATTATATGTACAATATTCTGTTCTTCGTATATTTATCTAAGCAACTCCAACCCTTTCTCTCCTAGTTAAGAAAAAATTGTGATAAAATGAATGCCTATATCAATGTCCCCATATTCTGCCTTCATATGTGATCATTAGTTGGTGATTAATCCAATAATATTAATTAGTTAATTGGTGTAGCAGTGAGTATCTGACCCAAGACTGATCAGTTAGAGACCTTCCCAAAAATTGTTCAAACTAGAATGTATAAAAGAGACCTAGACTTTCTCTGATGGTACAAGTTATGACATATAAATCTTAGAATTTGTTGGCAACCCCATTCCCCACTATTTTTGAAGCCAGTCTTGTGCATAAAGGAATGAAGTTGGCCCTCAGAGAGAAACAGAGAGATGACACGAACAATTGGAATCACAAGTCCATTAGATTCTGAGGTCAGGCTATATCTTGACCAGCCTGTGATTATGTGAGATTTCCTCAGTATTCTTCTCATAATTGCTCCTTTTTGACTAAATAAGTCCAAGTTGGTTTTAACATTAGTCATAAAGAGAGTGCTGATCAATGTAGAAATCAATTGAGTGAGAGTGATATTATAATAAAAATAACTTGACATATGAACAAATAGCACTTTACAAGGTACTCAAGCAACTCAACAATGACAACAGCAAAAAATAAATAATCTCATTAAAATGTGGGCTAAAAGGACATTTTTCCAAAAGAAGACACAAATGACCAAACAAACATATGAAAAAATGTACATCATCACTAATCATCAGAGAAATGGAAACTAAAACCACTATAAGATGCCATCTTACACCAGTTAGAAATGCTATTATTAAAAAGGCAGAAAATAACAGATGTTGGTGAGGATGTGGAGAAAAGGGAATGATTATATACTGATGATGGGAATGGAAACCAGTACAACCTTTATGGAAAACAGTATAGATATTTCTCAAAGAACTAAAAATAGAACTACCATTTGATCCAGCAATACCACTATTAGGTGTCTACTCCAAAGAAATCATTATATAGAAAGTACACCTGCATTGGTATGTTTATCACAGCACTTTCACAATAGCAAAGATAGAGAATCTTCCTAAGCATCTATCAATGGATAATTAGATGAAGAAAATGTAGTATACATACACAATTGAATACTATTTAGCCATAAAAAATATCTTTTGCAGCAACATGGATGAAACCGGAGGCCATTATCTTAAGCAAAACAACTCAGACACAGAAAGACACATACCACATGCTCTCACTTACAAGTGGGAGCTAAATAATGTGTATACATGGACATAGAGTGTGGAATGATAGACAATGGAGACTTGGAAGGGTGGAGGGGCGGATGTTAAGAAATTACCTAATGGATACAATAAACGTTTTTCTGGTGATGAATATACTAAAAGCCCTGACTCACCACT
>NW_012147886.1:2874617-2931002 GCF_000956105.1 Propithecus coquereli | reverse complement strand
GGAGTCTCAGATTAAAGTTGCATAGTTTCTGCAGGGTCTCTGGCAGTGCTGGATCCAAGGGTATGCTGTGCATCCAAGTAGTTCTGGAGGAGACCACAGGCAGACCCTGATTTAGGGGAGTGCCTGGGGGAGCACATCCTGAATTCCAGCGCATTTTAAATGGAACCCACAGCCACATCCTACCCCACCACAAGGGATACGCAGCCTATAAGCAGAGGTTAGGAAAGCTGTCCAGATTGAGACATCTCATCCAATGAACCCCCTGCCCAGTAGGAGTTTGTGAAAACAGAAGTGCATTTTGAGGAGCAATTTCATGCAATCGCTTGGTAAGTGAACAAACTGAGCTGTGAAGCCAGATTTTCCCTCCTGGGCAACATCATTCAGAGACACATAACTCTTGCTTGCAACACTTATTCAAGAGAGACCAGCTACGCTTGGTAGAGACAGTTACAGGAAAGTGAAATGACCCAAGGGTTTAGTAAAGCCAGCTGTTTCCATTTCTGAAAATAAAAATAACAAAATTTAAAATGATACAAAGTTCAAAGTTTAATAAATACATCCGAAGTCATTTACCAGCTCTAGATAGTGCAGGGTCTTTGTCATGGGGATGGGGTTTTTAGGTTTAGCATAGTTCATACCTGGCAAACAGTATTTTGAGATAACATGATGAAGTGAACTGAACTTGGAAGTTTAAAGATCTGGATTGAAGTACCAGTTCTGTTCCTCACTCCTTACATGAACTTGTACAAGTCACTCAACCTCTCTGAATATAATGGGGAAAATGGGATGAGGGTACACGTCCTACACTTTCCAAAGACAGGGAGACTGCTAATGCAAGGAAACATTTCTTTCTCGTAACTAATGGAGCAAAATTCTGTGATGTGAATTTCAATATAGGGCCCGTCTTAAGGTGCCACGAACCTTAGGACAGAGGAAGGATAACTATAGGAAGAATTAGTGCAGATTCAGAAAAATAAGAAGACAGAAACCAAGGTATAGTAACATGTTTTGATATGGATGGAAGGGAAGAGACAAGAGTTTGAACTAAGTAACTTGTACATTTTCTGAGAGATAGAAGGTAAAGATAGCTGCTAATGGAGATGGAACAAGATTGGATCTTGAGCATGGAAGAAAGGAAGGGAGCAAACAAGGAAGGAAGGGAAAGAAGGAATGTTAACTGCCTACTCTGTGTTAGCCTCTGAGTCCAAATGTTCTATTCTTTCCCTTGACTCCAATACTCTCCATTAGCTGTGTCTGGTTCAATCCTGATCATTCTGAAAGACTTTCTTCAAGTGTCTTCACATCTTGGGAAGTCATTGTTCACTCCTCTGGTCTTCCATATGGCATAGCATTAAATTATGCTGATATGAAACTATTGAACACCACATCTGTCTTTCTCAATAGACTCTAAGCTCTTTGAGGGCATGTATCATGTCCATCCCATTCTGAAGCCCCCATGCCTAGGACAAAGCTTAGCACATAGCAGAAATTTAGTAAATATTTCTGAGTTGAATACATAAACTTATATAAGCCTCACAATGAACTGAAGCTGGAGAGTCAAACAGGGCTGGAGAAAATAGTGCCGAAAAGAACTGAGGTTCAGACACAAAGATTTGCAGGTAATAAATGGGAACACATAACACTCACTGTGACCTGACAACTTGTGTGGTTGTTGTAGAACATCTGACCAGAGATTCTTGAATGCCAGTCTACTGTACTCATGCCAGGTTGACTAACAAGAATCACATGGAAAACTTGTCAAATATATAGATCCTGAGAGTTTTCCCAAATCTGAAGAATCTGGGCTATGGTTTGAATATGGTTTGTCCCCATGAAAACTTGTGGTAAGGCTTTGTCCTCAATCAGGTACTGTTGGGAGATGGGGCATAGTGGGAGGTGTTTTGGGTCATGGGGGTAGATCCCTCATGAATAGATTAATGCCATTTTGCAGAAGTGAGTGAGTTCTCACCCCTGTGGGATTGGATTAGTTATCATGAGAGGAAGTTGTCACACAGTGAGGCTGTTCCCTTTGGCCTACATCCTTTGCACACGTCCACTCTCCTTTTAGCTTTGCCACCGTGTTGTGACAGAGCACATGGCCCTCTCTAGAAGAAGAGAAGATGCTGGCTCCATGCTCTTGGGCTCTCCGGCAACCAGAATTGTGAGCGAAATAAACCTTTTTCTCTATAAATTACCCAGCCTCAGGTATTCTGTTAAAGCAACATTAAATGAACTAGACAATCTGATTCTTATCAAATCTTCATTTCAGTAATGACATCTCACATCTGTACATTTGCTACCCAGAAGGTGGTCATTCTCAGTAATTTACCTTTCACTTCATCCTTATTTAATCCACCACCAGTTCCTGTCCATATATCCTCCTAAATATCTCTTGCATTCACCAACTTTTCTCTATCCCCACTATTACTATCCTTTTACAAGCATGTGGACCACCACCAGGGACTCCTGATTTGTTGACCTAATTCTATGCTGGTTCCTCTTCCTATTGCAGCCAAAGTGATCTTTTTAGGCAAAAATATGACTCAAGATTCACTCTCTTAATGAATTCCCATGGAAGGCCTCCTATGGCTCTTAGAATAAACAATAAAATAAATAAATAAATAAAAAACCTCCATAAGAGAATCTAAAAGTTTTTTGTTGGTCTGGCCCCTCCCTACTTCTCCAGTTTCCTCCCTCTGTGCTCCAGCCACAGGACTGCCTTCAGTGCTTCAAAGGTCACCTGCCTCCAAATGTCCTTCTGACTGCAGGGTCTTGACACAAGCTGTTCCATCTGCCTGAATGTTTCCTATACTCCCTACATTCACTAACTTGACTTCTCATCTTTTGGAACTTAACTCAAAGTTAGGTCCTGCCACTGACACACTCATAGCACCCTGAAATGTCTCTTTATCACAGTTTATGATTACATATTTATTTGTGTGAATTGACTGGTGACTCTATGTCCGCTCATCCCATTTAAGACTGTAAGCTCCATGGATCCAGGGGCAATGCTAGCTTTACTCAGTAGTCTATGCCCAGAGCCTAGGCCCGTGTCCTGACCTATAATGGGTGGTCAGTGCATGAGTGTTAAATGGACACATGAATAAAGTAGTTTGTCAAGGGCTGGGCTCAGGAATCTCAATTATTATAACTCTCTCTCAGTAATTTGATGCATACCTGGGGAAAATTATCTAAGAAGTTCATCCCAAGCTGAGAAACCATGATTCTAGGAAAATGATTCTACTTCCCTTCATTTCACATGTGCACATTCCTGGGTACCTCCATACACAATGTTTTAAAGCATGCAGGGCCCTTGGCAGGACTTTAGCTCTTTGTGCAGAAGAGGCATTCTGTGTATCTCACTGGAGTGGCCAGCAAATCTGGCTCCCTGTTATGCCCAGACAGTTTCTAATTTCCTTTTGGCCTAGTTCAGTTCAACAATTATTTAATAAGTACTTTCTCTGAACCAGACAATCTTCGGCTTCGTACCAAGCCTAAATCCTGCCTTCAAGAAGAACTCAAAGTACAGGGGAGAACACACATGAAACCAAATAATTGTGATTCAGTGTAAAATACATAAGAATTGACAAATGCACAGAGAATCATAGTAGCCCAGTGGAAAGCGGGGGTGATTGTTCTGGGACAGCTTCAAGGAAGAAATGTAACTTGAAACAGGCTTGGAAAGATGAATAAGAGTTTATCAGCCTGTCGAAGAGGCAGGGAGGGCATATATAGAAATGAAAATTGCATTTTGAAAATGCAAAAGTGAGGAGCCAGGGAATAGTTGAATATGTCTGGAGAACAACCAGTAACTGCATAGCAGAAGCTGTAGTTGTGAGACAGGCATAATCCAGTGAGGCTGGAGAAGGCTGAGGGACTGTGAGGCATCTTACATTCCTCTTAAAGTCATGCCCTTTTCTTCCTCCTCTGCCACCCCAAATTCAGGCTCACCGTTCAGACTTCCCTTAGCCCTGGCCCCCTTCTCATGTCCCTTGATTAGTCCTTAATCCTCAAACCCAACATTGCAATACCTGCCCAGCTTATTTCACAGGCAGGGGACCTAATGTCTTCGCAAGAACCCATCTTGCTGAGATTGTCACTGGCAGATTTACTTCCAGTGTGATTGTTGCAAGAATTTGTCTAATGGAACGAATGATCAACCTTGAATAAAAGGGATTATGAAAAACTTAATAGCATTGTAGCAATGTGGCTGTTAATGAAATACAGTTGGCTGCTCCTGCCATTTGGCACCGGCCAACCTGACACTGTCAACATCACAATACGATATTTGTTCCTAATTATTTTACAGCAACAACTGAAATACAATAAGTTATTAATCATATTTATTATAAGTATCAATTTGAGAAATTTCCGACATGCCAGAAGATGAATAGGTTTATTATGAAAAGCAATTCTGCTTGGTGCATGCCGACTGCTGCTGTGTAGTAAATAGTCTCTGTAGGAAAATTTTTTTAAAAGAAGTGAAGCAAAACATAGTACTGAAAACAAAAATGAAGCACCAAAACCCTTTAAATTCCTGCTGTGTGCATGGGCCAGGCATAACCAGGATACCTCATGCCTTTAGAACATTCAGCAGGCTGGAATGAACCAACAGGACATTCCAGACTCTCAGAGAGAGAGAGAGAGAGAGAGAGACAGAGAGAGAGAGAGAGAGAGAGAGAGAGAGAGACCACACAAGAGCAAAAGCAAGGGAGGTATCATGACTGGGGTCCCAAAGAAAAGGGACACTAAATATATTACAAGTCTTGTTCCTTCACTTCTTTCAGGTGTCCATTTAAATATCTCTTTATCAGAACAGTTTTTCTAGCCACCTCATTAAAGAAACAGTCCTCTCCAATCCTGTTTTTAGATTTTATTTATGATTATTCTTTTTATTGATACATAATAGATACACATATTTCAGGGTATATATGATAATTTGATACATTCATATAATGTGTAAAGATCAAATCAGGGTAACTGGGATATCCATCACCTTAAACATTTATGTTTTCTTTATGCTAACAGCATTCAAATTATTCTCTTCTAGCTATTTTGAAATGTACAATAGAGTAATGTTAACTATAATCACTTACCCTCCTGATCTATCAAAGGCTAGGTATTTCTTCCAACTATATATTGTACCCATTCATTAATAACTCTGTAACTATATCTATATTTGCTTCTTGAAATTTTTCCCTCTAGGCTATAGACCAAATGAGAGCTGAGCATTCGTTCTGTTCACTGCCCAGCACATGTATGCCTGGCCTACAGCAATCAAAAATATTTGGGGAGTAAATGAATGAATAAACAAATGAATGAGTGAACAAATGAATGAATTAATCAATCAGTGGCAGTGGCTTTCCGAACTAAATTTGCATTAGTTCATCACTTTAAAATATTTCTTCATTTCTTGCCCATTCTTGGTCCTCTATATCCCAGCCCCACTTTTGTTCTTCCTCACTGGGGCTTTTTCAATAGTATCCAAATTTTTTGTTCTTTTTGACTCTCTTCAATCTCTTCTCACTATTGCCAGCAAAGTAACTTCATGAAAAATATTGCATTATCTCCTTGCTTCACTGCACGGGTTAAAATCTTTCAAAAGTTCCCTCTGTTAGGAACAAAGCTAAAAATCCTCAGCATGGCATTGCAAGACACCTCATTATCTGGCCCTTTCCTGTTTCCCAGCTCCATCCCCTACCTCTGCCCCAGGTAAGCAAGTGGTCTAGACATACCTAAAAAGGTGTCTTCTTAAGTGTGCCACTTCTTCTCCTGTGTCAGACACTTTGTGTTGCTCTTCTCTGTACCTCGTGGTTGGAATGCCTGTCTTTTCCTACTGCAGACACACACACACGGACTTTCAAACAAAGGATGCTCATAAGTCACCCACAATTTTTGGAACAGTATCACAAGTAGATAAAAATAATTCTCAGCAGTAAAAATTTTTTGTACTTAGTTTCATTTTGGAATAGCAGTAAATCATCATTGAGGAAAAACTTTTGGGTAGAAGAAGGAGCATTTGAATGTCTTTGAAGTCTGAGGCAGCAGGTAATGGTTAGAATTCACATTCTTGAAAGTGGGATCTGTCAGATAGTGGAGCTAGCCTTACAAAAGAGTTGTAACAACACCCCTGTTTACCTACAAGATTCGAATCAAGGTATCATTTCTTCAGGGAAGTGCCCTTCATCGTGGGGCTGCCAAATCCTTCCCCTGGACCTCCAGAGACTTTTGTATTTTATTAAAGTATATGTCACAGTGTATGACATTTCTTTGCTCAGATGTATGTTTCTTTACCTACAGGAATCAGTCTTATTTAATTTATATTGTATTCTTAGTACTTACATCTCATCAGGCAGGTACTCAATAGATGTTTCAAAAAATAAGAGATAGCTCACCAAGTGTAACACTGAATATAACTCTTATGGAACCACGGAATTTTTTTACTTTGCTGTCAGCAGAATGGGCTACGAACATAGAAATTAATAAAATAGGGAGAATTGATTGCTATGCTCTGAAGGTTTGTGTCCCCCCAAAATTCATATGTTGAAATCTTAACCCTTAAGCTTATTGTACTAGGAAGTGGGGCCTTTGGGAAATGATAATGTCAAGATGGTGGAGCTCTCATGAATGGGATTAGTGCCCTTATAAAAGAGACTGCAGAGAGCTAGCTATGCCATTCCACTATGTGAGGACACAGCAAGAAGGTGTCGTTCTATAAACCAGGACATAGGCCCCCCTCACCAGACACAGACCTGACAGCACCTTGATCTTGGAATTTCGAGGCTCCACTGTGAGAAATAAATTTCTGTTGTTTATAATCTACCAAGTTCAAGGTATTTTGTTGCAGCAGCCCAAACAGACTAAGATAGTGATGAAGCCCTGGGAATGGTGGGAAGGTAACTTCATGTGAATAGCTACAGTAAAGCCAGATGTTAGTAGTAGCAATGTTAGCCCGTAAAATAGAAACTACCATTACAGTGTCTAGCATGCTACCTGCATATGATAGGTGATCAATCTGTCAATTGATTAATCAATCTTCCAAAACCTGGAGCAGAAATTGACACAACATTGAAGTCAACATCCCTTAAGGAGACTCCACCCTGTTAGCCACTCACTATTTTCATGTTAGGATAAATAGGCTGTTTTTGAAGACTGTTCAAAGAAATATACAACCAAAATATATTTTAATTTTACCCAAGTTATCTTACCCATGACCCCAACTTGTTCTTACTAGGCTGATACAACCAGGAAGGACATTTCTATTAATAGCAGCACTGTTCATCTCCGATTTTTTACAGCAGTTTTTCCAATTCTCACTCCAATTTAGAAAAGGTTTGTAGAAAATCATAGCTCTACATCATTTCTTCCTTTGAACTACATTGTTGGGTAGAATTTATTTCTCATAGACTTATTTAAGATCACTTTTTAACTACAGCTTTTGTCATATGGGATTTTTACAACCTTGTTTTCTGCTGGTACAAATGGCTTTTGATCTTTAAAAGGGCAGGGCTATATTTTCCTTCAAACATTTTAAATCACTAAAGAGAATTAATTTTTAATAATATGAGGGAAGAACATTTTACTCCTAGAACCTAAGAAATGGAAGGCCAATAACTAGGTGCTGGAAACATATTAACGTTTTTTTAATTCCAACATCCAGAGAGTTGGCATGAAAATAAAGGAGCCAGGAAAAAAATGCTGAAAATAAAAACAATGAAAGTGACAACTGAACATTATTTTCTGTTTGTGAAGCACTTCCACAAGTGGACACAAATGTCATCTCTTTCAATTTTATTCTTCAGATGAGTAGGAAATAAACCATTCCGGGATTCAAGGCTTAGCTTAAGATATGGATGGGGTCATTGTAATCAGAAGAAAGGAACACAGAGTAACCCTGAAAGCAACGTTGAGGATTTAGTAACATAGGGTAGAGAGATTTGCAATTAGCAGAAAGGACTATTGTCCTTCAACTTTCACTAAATAACACGAAGTGACAATTTCACAGTGAATTCTAGAACTTTTCAGGCTCTGATCAAAAGTCAACTCAATATGGGAGATTTTTACAGGAAAGAGTAAAATAAGTAATAAACGTAATGTGTATGTTATCACGGGAGAAAGGAAAACAGGAAGATACAATACCACAAGAAGACAGAAATGAATCTAACATTTTGGGACAAGGTTGTGGGCATCCACGGGAAATTGGAGCTTGCAACTTCCTGTTCCATAGAGATAAGCAATCTACTTGCTTTTATCTCACTTCTCAAAAAAGTAAGATGAATAGGGTTTTAGGTCCCAAAGAGGGGAATTTTAGCTGGAATCAGTGGTATTATCTGAGTAAAAATTATCCTCAGAGAAAAGTGAATAGGAAGCTGTCTGAAGGGGCAGATTATTTACAAAAATATGCATAATGGATTGCAATTTTGGGTCCAACTCTTCACAGCTGGTGACAAAATATTTATGCTCAATTATTTTGGTGTCTTGGTTCTTACCTGTTGTAGGTGGAAATGCATCTTTAAAAGAGATTAAAATGAAAAATAGTCTCCCACAGCCCTACAATGATAAAGGGAAGAGAAAGGAAAATGGCTGCAAAGGGTACTGGCGGGACACTCGTGCCCAGATCAAGAGTTGGCCAGCTTGTACTCTGTTCATTTCCAGCTCTGCGTCAGGAGATCTAGTTCCTGGGGCCGAGTAGTAACATGAGCACCTGAGAAAGGGCAGCCTGGTATAGTTGAAAGGGCATTGATTTGAGTGTCAAAAGACCTGGGTGTCTGTCTCAGCTGTGCTACAGTTAATCGAAATCAAATATCGCCTCTGGGCCTCAGCTTTTACCATTTAAAATGAAAAGAAAAACAAAAACAGAGGAATTAGACTAAATTACAATTTGGTAAACTACACAGCCTTCTGGCCAAATCTGCACACACCTATTTCTGTCTATAAAGTTTTATTGAAACTCAGCCATGCTCGTTCATTTACATATTGCCTATGGCAGCTATTGTGCTACTGTGGCAGAGCTGAGTAGCTGCAACAGACATCACATCCTCGAAGCCTAACATATTTACTTTTGGTCTTTTACAGAGAAAGTTCACTGACTAGCACTAGAGACATTCATGGTATAAGATGATCCTTTAAAAGATTAGGCACCAAAGCGTCCACTGTGACCACACATTGTGAAATGTAATCTTCCCAATCTATAATTCAGCACATGAATCAGCAGGTAAAGCTATCCATGTCAATTCTCGAATTCAAAATTCATTCACCTGAAAATATAGCAATATTTCTATATTTCTTATCATGTATGGGTGTAGTATAAAGAAATGCAGGGAGAGGAAAATTCCCTGAGCACTCTAAGTGTAATTTTACTTTCATTATGAGACCACTGAGGCTTTTCTTGAGCAAAGGAGAGAGTGTGAAATAGAATAAGGCATTCAAATCAATAGATTAAATTTATTGAAAGAACGAGTAATTGGAGCAATGTTACAGAATATCAAGCAGATTATATAGATAGCACATAAGTTTCCAGTTTGATCGAGTCAATTCGCAGGCCATCAAAAAGTACACAGAGAAGTAGTGGGTTTGCTCCAAGAGCCTTCTGCATTAGAATGTAGTCATTTTCTCTCTTTAGCTATTTAATATCTTCCTCATGTTCAGAGGAAGAAAGGAAGCAGTGATGAGAGAGGGAAGTAATGAGATCATTCTATAATTGCTTATAAAGATAACGATAACAGAAGCCTTTTTATACCTGCCATTATTTCATATTATATTTACAGCTCCTTCCCTTGTACAGATTTAGGATAATAAATAGAGGGGTTGATCATGAAAGTCTTAGAGTGAGTCTAGAGAAGTGGTTGCCAAATATGCCTGGGTATGAGGACCACCAATAGGGCCTGGGCCCCAGACTGACTTAATCATGGTCTCTGGTGGTGGGGCCCGGGTAGTTATAGCTTTAACTGGATCCTTAGGGGATCCACTGTGCAGACAGTTTGAGAACCACCAATGGATTCCAACTCCTTCATTTTTTGGTGGTCAAACCAAAGTGACCTGCTGACATATCACTGTCTCCACCACTGCACCCCTCATCCAAGATCATCTCTTTCAGAGAAAAACGTCATGCCCCCAAGGCCACACAGTGGCCCTGCAGAGACCATTTGTGATGTGACATGTCACCTCTCTGACCTCATCTCCTACTTCTCTTCACCCAGATGCCTCTAGCCAGGCTCCATGCTCTTCCTCAAACATGCCGAGCATACTCCTGCATCAGGGACTGTGAACTTTCTATTTCCATTTTCCAGTTTGCTTCTCCCCAATATCCCCATGAATAGCTTTCACAGTTCATCCAAGTTTCTGTTCAGAAGTCACTAACAGAGAAATCTTCCTTGGCCCTACATTTATTTTCTTCTGGGCACCTACTATCTCACCTGACGTCTCATGTACCTATGTTTGTTTATTGTCTGTTTTGTGCTCAATTTGATTGTAAGCACTGTATGAGAACAGAAAACCTATATTTGCTCATTACTGCATTCCCAACATCTATATCTAGCACATCATAAATAATCAATATTCATAAATGAATCAATAAATGGACCTTCTGGATATTGTCCCCTGGACTGCCAGACCAGTGTACCAATGGAAAGTGGAGTAAAGAGCTTTGAAATCAAACAAATCTGGCTTGAATCCTTTATGCATGACTTTGAGCAAGTTACTGATTCTCGCTGAGCGTCAATTTCCTCTATGACGAGTGGGGGTATGACACTGGAGGACCATAGGGAGAATGGCGTGGGGCAGGCCAGTAGGAGCTCCTGAGGCAAGTAAGGCTAAAATGGGCCTCAGGTTTAGGTCCTCGCCAGCAGGAGTTCCAAGGGGCTGTGGAGTGGATTAGATTCCCTACTTGGGCTACAGAGGAGCCGGAAGTATGCTCTAGCTGTTTCTTAATCCTGAAAGAGTGGGAGATTGTGTAACCCTCATTGGTGCCCTTTTGAACCATATTTCATCAATATTGTGAAACAGGGAGCAACAAGGAGTCTCCTCTGGCCAACATGCATCAAGGCTTGTGCTAAGTAGGACATGCTCAGAGGACAGAGGGGATCCCTGGCAGCCTTGCATAGTCCCCCCCCCCGCCCCCGTGCCTTTGCTCTTATGGGGCTGACTGGGGAGAAGCAAGTAAGCCCCATGGAACTACTGGACCAAATCCCTAAGCAATCCCCCAAGGTCATGTAGAACAGCAATGTCCTTTGTCTAATGTCTCCCAAGGTGAGAGTTAAGGTTTATAGTTTTCAAAAGAGACAAGGGAGGAAAGAAAAGAACAATGATAATCATATTGAAAACTTATGTTCTGGGTAACTGGCTACTCACTTTCAAAGTCCAGCCACAATTTTATTTAATCCTATTAATCTGTAAATAGGATTATTGTCCTCATTTTCCAGATGAGGAAACAAGACTTGGCAAGATGTAGTGGTTAACAGAATTGTGTAGTTCTTTACTACATGAACTTGAAAGACCATGCTCTTCCCTAAGACTTGATTCTATCCTGTACCAATTCTGTGACCTTAGAAGCTGTGCCTCATCTTGTCTATTCGTGTTCTATTTTGCATACATAATGACAACAACAATAATAATACTTACTTGTGGAGCTGTATTAAGATAAAATAAGCTGTTGAGAGTAATACACTCAGCCCAGTGACTCACCCACACTATGTGCTCAACAAATGTTTGCTATTATTATCTAAATAATATTGTCAATAAAGTAACCCAACCAGAGGCAGAATCCAAGATTCTGACTCTAGTTTACCTGATTCTAAGCTGCTTCTTTTCTACAGCACTACATTGGTCCATTAACTCGGGCCACAGTGTGGACCTTATGGCCCAAGAAATTCACATCCTTGAAGAGCTTGAACTGCACAGCTTCCATGGTCTCTTCCAAATATTAAGATTCCGTAATTCCAGTGGGAGAGTTAAACAACCTATTCTGAGAGTTCTCCAGGAAAGGAAAAGTCTGGAATCTTCCCTAGAAACACATCCCTTTAGGGTACCTCCCTTCTCTTCAGGATGCTGAGGACCTCTGGCCTCCATGGACTTCATCCTCTCATACAATTGGTTCCCCTCACAATTAGTTTCTGGCACTCTCATCAAAGTGATTTCTCTCCAAGGACATGAAACAGGATGAAAAACAAATCTTGTATTGTAAACTCCAAGTGCGATCAGGGCAGGCACAGCAAAGGAGGTTACAGGAATCTGAGGTCAACAATGAGAGACAGCCTCCTGCCCACCTCTCCCAAGTGATTTGTAGGGCCGGTACCTATGCTCTTTCATGCCCCAAAATATTCCCATTACAGAGTGATGCCTAAGGAACAGAGTCTCTAAAAATTTCGTCTAAAATTGGAATCATTTTTCTGCCTTGTTCCAAGTCATAGCAGGAAAGCAGACTGGTTTCTTATATCCAGAAAGTATCAGATTTGTCCCATAAAATCATCAGGGCAACTGTGGTTTCCCTCATCTCCTGACAGCACAGATGAGGAGAAGGAGCCAAAAGACACAGCATCTCTCTTCCAGTGAATACTCAACTTCAAAGAAGAAAGTGACCACTGTTAAAGAGGTGAAGTCATAGCCTCAGCAAACCTTTGAAGCTGGAAGAGAAGATGTAAATTAAGCATAGACAAGTGGGGTATAAAAATAAAATCCCTGAAGAAAAAGCAAAACTCCTCTGCAATGGGTGTGAAAGTAAAGGAAGTTCGCCAAGGCAAGGAGGAGATAAACAGGGTTGCATGATGTAATCACACTATGCAAAGGCAAATTAGATGAGAAATATAATGAAAATTCATGGAAGTTGTAAATTGTCTATTTTATCTGAGAACTTGTAAACGTCAAAGTGGAAGCAAAGTCAATGTTCTCAATATTCAGTTCATTATAAACCTTTGTTGCAGACAGAAAACACGTTTTTATTTTCTGTTTCTGTAAGAGTGTTGTTCTGGTATATGATAGGGCTGTAGGTATCTTGTGTAGGGATACATGCCAAGTGTCATTCCGGAGTCCTTTGTAGGTTTTTTTCCCGTATGTCTTATTAGTTGAATAATTCATTTGTGTATTCATTACTCATTCATTTGATAAACTGTTTTTGTGCCTGCCATATACCAGGCACTCTACTAGATGCTAGACAAACAAAGATGAGAATGACATTGTACCTGCCTTAAAGAGCCATAGTCCTATATAAAAGCCCATTTAAGTTGGTTATTAAAAAACAATGTAGTTAGTTCGTGATAGAAGGAAGCAAATGGTTCTGAAGAAGCAACTGGTTCCAAAGGAAGACAGAGAGTAGAGGTTTGAAGAGTATCACTCCCCAAATTCATGTCTATCTAGAAGTTCAAAATGACAACTTGTTTGGAAATAGTCTTTGCAGATGCAATTAGTTATGTTGAGGTCATAGTAGATTAGGGTGGGTTCTAAATCCAATGACTGGTGCTCTTATAGGAGAAGAGAGCACACACTCAAACACATACACAGGGAAGAAATAAGTGTGGTGGCTGAGGTAGAGATTGAAGTGATGTCGTTATTACACAAGCCATGAAGGCCAAGGATGGCCAGGAGCCACCAGAAACTAGAAACCAGGAAAGGCAAGGAGGGATTTTTCCTTGGAGCCTTCAGAGGAAACAAGACCCTGCCAATACTTTAATTCAAACTTCAAGCACCCAGAACTGTAAAAAAAAAAAAAAAATTGTTTTTTTTTTTTTTTTTTTTTTTGAGACAGAGTCTCACTCTTTTGCCCAGGCTAGAGTGAGTGCCGTGGCATCAGCCTAGCTCACAGCAACCTCAAACTCCTGGGCTCAAGCGATCCTTCTGCCTCAGCCCCCCGAGTAGCTGGGACTACAGGCATGCGCCACCATGCCCGGCTAATTTTTTCTGTATATTTTTAGGTGTCCAATTAATTTCTTTCTATTTTTAGTAGAGACGGGGTCTCGCTCTTGCTCAGGCTGGTCTCGAACTCCTGAGCTCAAACAATCCGCCCGCCTCGGCCTCCCAGAGTGCTGGGATTACAGGCGTGAGCCACCGCGCCCGGCCCAAAAAATTTGTTTTGAACTACTCAATTTGTGGTACTTGGTTATGTCAACCCTAGGAAACTAATATACAGAAAAAGGGCACTCAAAGCAACAGTGGTGAGAAATGAGATATCATAAGAAGTTTTATGGTGACGTGACATCATGTGGTTTTTAATACGCCTTTTGCTTTGGGAAACTACCACTTTCACTGTCAATCAAGGTACCTTGTTCCACTCATCAAGGGGTGGTCCATGTGCAAGCTGGAGCATTCAGATTCTCTCTTCCTGCAGTTTGGATCTTTATTCCAGTTATAGCTCCCAGAAGCTACTGGCGGTTTTGCTTCCTTGATTCTAGGAACTACCCTGGTTCCTGTGCTTTCGGAAACACAGTTCTTTGGCTTTTTCTTCTTTATTTGCTTAGGTTAACCAAAATTGGCAATTATTGCTTGCAGTAAAGAAGTCCAACTGATACAGGGCCCATGATGAATTTTTCTTGTTATTATTTTACAGAGTACATGATAATCTTTGCTGTCTAATTTCATCTTTGTTTCTATTTTTCTTTGTTCTGCTGCAAGAAAGCTTTTGCTCTATGACTACTTCTGGCAATGATGGAAGATCCTAAGGTATATTTTTATAAGCATGTTCTACCCCTGGATAAAATAACGTCTTGGTTCATCAAGGTCTCTTCGTTTGGAATCTCTTTTCCTTTAATTAACTTTACATATCAAAAATATCCATTTTTTTTAGACCTAAGAAATGCCTTGAAGAAGGAATACAAGAAATAATATAGTCACTGGAGTTTAATTGGGCTTTAATTGAGGCACCATCAACTGTATGTGGACTACATTTAGAGCAATCACTTCACCTTCCCGAGCCATGGGTTTCTCAGATCATATCCTACACCTGCGTCATTTTTGGGATCAAGAAGGCATCATATGTCAAGCACTCAGCCCAGCACCTGGCATGTAGAAATACTAAAAGTATTGGTTTTCTCCCTTTTTTCCCTCTTCTAATCCTGGCCCTTCAAACACTTTGCTAACCACCTTCTCAGGACCTGTCTTTTAATCTTCTCACTTGGACCTGTAGCTACAGACAGTTGAGAATGATAAATTGATAAATGAGAACAAATGTTTCTTTGGCCTCTCCTCGTTAGCATGCCGTGTTCTGACTGAATGACCCTTAGCTCAAGGAACCCCTTCCCCAACTCTACAAATGTAGGACAATGTTATTTGTCAATTCAATCCAATCTCAAAGCATGTTTTGCCCTTGGAAGTTTAAATATTCATTTCTTTTTCCAAGGTATTTATATTCATTTAATGGGGGGGAAACAATGCCTTGAGTCATTATATGTGCATCTACGTCTTTCTAAATGTGTGCAACCATTTTACTTGGATATCTCCAGGTTGCACAAGAAATGCTGAGATAGATTTTCATTTGCATGGCTTCAGGATTCATTTCAATGGCATCCCAAACATTGTTCTAACAGAATGGCCAGCTAGTCAGACCTGCTTAATCTTGTGAATCGATTGATATTTTTACACCTTCAAAGGTATACACTATTGACTGTGCATCTCTCTCAATTGCATCCAACAAAAACTGACTTCTCGTGGACACAATTTGATTTCCCATTTGACATCTTCATTTCCACACCAGCATAAGTGAATTATCAATGCTTGCTTGGACCAGGCTATTAAAACAGCTACTTGGATAGTTGTTCCCAGTATGTTTTATCTGGTAAGAGATTTACCTCATAATTACCACTTGGAAATTTCTAGAAATAAGTCATCTGTAATATCAGTGTACTGGTCCATCAACTGGGTCAGAAGTTTCTTCTTGGTCTTATTCCCCCACGGCTCCCATCACAATCTATATTACCTCTAGGGTAGCAATTACCACATTTTCCCATAGCATGAATGATCATATAATTTTATCATTCAAACTAGGACACTTTCAAGAGTGAAAAGGGGCATAGTTAATAAGCTAGAACAATAGGAATAAACTGAGACTACCTTAAGAAAAAATAGGTCACTCTAATTTTAACCATCAGTTCTATCCTGTCTCCTCCTCTACATAGCAAGTTCCCAATCACATTGAGCTTATTTTCTGCTCTAACTCCAGCACTTAACATAGTGCCTGGCACAGGGAAGGCTCTCCACTTCAATCATGTCCCTGTGTCATGGCAAGAACATAGATAAAGTAATCTCCTCCAGTGTTACAATCCTTCTGTTATAGTCACTAACATACAGCATACGTTAGAATTACATCATGCAGCATTGTCCAGTCACCTCTTTCTGCCTGATTTGCCCTTCAAGAGCCCTGAACTCAACTGTATTAGGGCACATTCTTGTATTCCTGTAGCATCCTGTCTTTATATCTTTATGCTGAGCATGCTCTAGTATAATTGTTGTTTTATAGAAGATCTTGACCGTTGAGCCTATGAGCTCCTCTGGGCTCCCTTCCATCTCTGTACCAGCATTTAGCACAGAGCTTGTCACAGAATAAGAAAACATACATGCTAGTTGAATGAAGGGATGGATGGATTCATATGTGAAAAAATGAAATATCCAGACTGAAAATGAGAAAATCCCATCTTCCAACTTGCTCTTTGGTTTGCCTGATAGTAATTATTTAGATACTAGGTAATATCTACATAGCATCATGGACCCACAGACTAATATAAACTTAGAGGCAATTCCAGACATCAGTAAGGTAGAAAAGTATTCTACTATATCATAAAAGACTAAATCTGACGCTAGAGTCACCAATGGCATGATGCATTTAAAGGTGAGCATAGGGCTAATGTTCACACAAAAATCATTCCACTATTTGTTGCTGGTTAACATTTTTATTCAATCTCATGAGAGAACAAAGAGAGTGATTAAGAGCCTAGCAAATAGAATTCATGAGAAAAGGTTAGAGGAATTGAAATTAGTTAGCTCAGAGAAAATATATATATACGTAGCCATTCAGTGAAATTTCATTATCCAATATCAATTTATTCAAATAATGGCATAATTTAAACTGACAGCTGTGTTTCTGATGAATAAATGACCCACTGCAGTTCTTTAGAAAAGAAAAAATGATAATCAGAAACCATTTAACTTATATCATTTTTTTAAAATTCTGACCTCTTCTATTTTAGATTGTCAAGGATTTATTTTACATGAAATCTTCCAGGCCACACTTCATGGCAGTGGAGGTGGTAATTTAACAGCTATGATTACAGGGGGTCAGGCCCTAACCCTTTTTTGCTCTTAATTTCCTATGTTCAAAAAAGGCGAACATAAGCATGCTTTAAAAAAAAAAAAATCCTATTCTCCAAAATGATAGCATTTGTTCATTCATTCAACAAATATTTATTGGAGAACTACTCCATGCCAGGCTCTGTGCTAAGCACTAGGAATACAGAAGTTACAACAGACAAGCTATCTGCATTATTGTAAAAAGTTTCAGTGAAAATTCCTCCCCTGCCAATGGTGTCTGGAAATCATTAGAAAGTCACATTGTAGGTTAAGGCATCTTCAAAGTATACATATTCAGATTTGGGGGGAAGGGAAGCAGTAATTTGAGCTATTATTTGGACTTTTTTCACACAATTATTTTTCAGATGAGTATCTATCCAAGAGAAAATGGAATACAGATCAAATGAGTTTTGAAAGATAAAAAAAGTAAGATAGAAAATGGTGCTGGGAAAACTGGATATCCACATACGGAAGAATAAAAATTAGCATTATCTCACCCTTTATACAAGAATAAACTCAAAATGTATTAAAGAAATACAAATGGCCAACAGATATATGAAAAAAATGCTCAACATCTCTAATCTAATCATCAGGGAAATGCAAATGAAAACCATAGTAAGATATCACTTCACACCTGTTATATTGGCTATTATCAAAAAGATGAAATATGAAAAGTGTTGAAGAGGATGTGGAGAAAATGGAACTCCTATATACCGTTGGTGGTATCATAAATTAGTACAGCCATTTTGGAAAACAGTATGGAAAATAAAATTAGCAGCCGTCCCACTGCTGGGTATATACTTAAAGTTAGTATACAAAAGAGATATCTGTACTCCCACGCTCATTGCAGCATTATTCACAATAGCCAAGCTGTGGAAACCACCTAAGTGTTCAAAAACAAATGAATGTATTAAAAAAATATGGCATATATATACACAATGGAAGCCTTTAAAAGAACAGGAAATTCTATGATTTGCAACAGATAAGCCTAAGGAACGTTATGGTAAGTGAAACGAGCCAGGCACAGAAAGATGAATACCATATGATCTCGCTTATATGTGGAAGCTAAAGAAGTGGAACCCTTAGAAGGAGAGGGTAGAATTGTGGTTATCAGTGGCCAGGCACGGGGTGTGGGGCTGTGGTGTGGGCAGGAAAAGGTACAAAGTTATAATAGTTACATAAGAGGAATAAATTCTAGAGATCTATAGCAAAGCAAGATAACTATAGTTAACAATACTGTATTGTATATTTCAAAATATTCACAAGAGAGGATTTGAAATGTTTTCACCACAAAGAGATAATAAGTATTTGAGGTGATGGGTATGCTAATTACCCTGAATTGATCATTCCACAAGGTTTACATATGTCAAAACATCACATTATACCCTATAAATATATATAATTGTCCATCAATTAAAAATTTAATTTTTAAAAAAATTATGAACAAAGGATGAATATTTTAAGAACTTAGGATCAAAAAATGTTAGATCCAGGAAGTTCCTAATGTTGAGCTGAGAAATATGAAGTTCACAGAGGTCATTTGACATGCACAAGTTCACGAACTAAATTGGTAGTAAAATGAAGACTGTAATTCTGGTCTCAGGTATATATATTTTTTAAAATACACAATAATTCTTTAATTTTAACAATTATCCATTGTGTAAATTTCCATAATTATCTCTTAAATTTTCATAACCGTTTGGACAAATGATCCTTAATTTGAGACCTATGGACACAGTGGGTCCATAAACTCTCTGAAATTGTATGTGCGTTTTTCTGGGGCGAGAGCTTATAGATTTCTTATAGGTTAGTTTTCAAAGGGGTCTGAAACCTAAAATTTATTAGTCATTTACCTAATATTTAAAAATCATTGAACTAGTTACGCTCACTAATTTTCACCTTGTATTATAACATGTTTCATAACAGTTGTCCTGCAGGTGGATATTGGCTTGGCAGCTTCTCTATTTTTGTGTTTCAGGTGATAGATAAATCACAGTATCGGACCTCTGCAGCTCAGGCCCTGGTCCAGATGCTCAGTAAACTTTCCTGTGGGGAGTACGCTACATTCATTGCCTGGCTTTACAAATATTCACGAAGTTCCAAAGTATGAGATATATCTGCATAAAGTCTTGGGTCCTAGCTCTGCAAACTTTTAATGGCAGCCAGTTCTGAATGAGGAAAAAGACTTCTTTGATTCTTATTCCCATCTGATGGTGACTCTTATGATTTTGCTTTACCAGATCCCACATAGAGTTTTTACCCTTGATGTGGTCTTAGTTCTGTTAGATGTGTTGGTAACAGTCAGTTCTAGACAATATGGAAAGCTGGACAATGCCTTGCTGCGGACAATAGACGCCTTGTCTAAACAACAGTCAAACATAATTTCCTGCACCAAGAACTTAACACTTTAGGAACTTCTGATGTTCCAAGGAGAGAGTGCTCTCCATCTCTCTTTCAGGCAGTTGTAATAGTCTCTAATAGGTATATTGACTACTATCTAGTGCTCTTTTCACCATCCATATTAGTTAGTAATTGCATTCAGTTACTAATAGTAGCTCTTAGTACATGGTTGCAAATAACAGAACCCAACAATGATGGCTCAAATACATCAGAATGTATCCACTCACATAAAATCCAGAGATAAATAGTTCATAGCTGCTATAACAGTTCCCAGACTCCTGTCATTCTGCTTAACCCTTTTTTTATGTAGCTATGATCTTCAAGATTACTATAAGAAAGCTGCTAGACCTCTAGCTATCAGTGGTTTTTTTTATTTTTATTTTTGTTTTTATTTTATTTATGTATTTATTTATTTTTGAGACAGTCTTGCTCTGTCTCTGGACTAGAGTGCAGTGGTGTTATCATAGCTCACTGCAACCTCAAACTCCTGGTCTCGAGTGATTTTCCTTCCTCAGCTTCCTAAGTAGCTCAGACTACAGGTGTGTACCACCACACCCGGCTAATTTTGTTTTAATATTTTGTAGAGATGAGATCTTACTATGTTGACTAGGCTGCCTTTGAACTCCTGGCCTCAAGCAATCCTCCCACCTCAGCCTTCCAAAGTTCTAGGATTAGATGTGTGGGCCACCATGCCCAGCCCTCACATAGTCTTTAATTAAGTACATTGACATTAGGCACACTGACATATAATATATTCAGTTTTGTTACCAAGTGGAAAAAAAATATTGAGTTGGCAACTTGTAATCTATACCACATCATTGTTAGGAGAGAATTTTCAGTGGATCTCTAGTATTTCTGCACATCTTGTAGAGAGAGTCACTGCCTTTCTTTGTTCTGGACTGGTTTTTCAAGGATGTTTGTATAGTGAACAGTCTTGGAAGCTAGAGATAGTGTTTCCCTTCAGAGTAGAAGGAGATTTGTTTATTGTACAATATAATAAAGGTAATGTTTCTCTCCAGGGCAAAATTTAGGCATACTCATTGCCCATTACAAAAGATTCAGTTTCCTAAACTCAGTATTCCTTTCCTATAACATTATCTATCATGCGTGCAGGCATCCCATGGCTCTATTCATATCACTCTATGGGAATTAAGGTATAGGAAATTGGCTTAAAAAAATGATGTTACTCTGTTTATTGTTATTGTTGTGAATAATGAACTATATTTTGTCTCTGACTTGGAAGTCTCATGTCTTCTGCCAACAGCCATGGTACTTCAGCAGACTAACTTGTTAGCTTGCAAGTAAAGCAAAATCTCAGACCCTTCACAGTTCTTGACAATCATCCACAATTTCCTTCAAATGATATAACATCTAAGGTGTCTAACTCCAAGGTGTGTAGACTGCAGTAGGTGACTAATGCATACTTGAATAAATAAACAAGTGAATAAATGAGAAAAGGTTCCAAAGGGCCTTTTAATGAGTCAGGCCACTTGATATAAAGTCCCAGCTATACTACCAAGAAGCCTTATCATCTTCAGAAAAATCATTTATACTCTCTAACCTTGGCTTCTTAAATTAGTAGTCTGCATTTTCTCCTTCCCCTTGCTCAACCTTTGTTTACTCCCTAACCTCCTAATATTTGGCTTTGGGCCTTGTCACTGTTCTTCCAGGGTCTCTAGTGACCCACTAATTGGCACAGCCAACTGACCTTTTTCACTCCTTATCTTATTCCCTGCTACTCTGTTGACATTTAACCCAAAACTCTTTCTCCCCTTGCCTTCAGTGATACCTTTTTCTCCTAGTTTCTTCTATACCTCCAGGAAACTATTTCTCTCTCTCTTCTTCCTTCCTTAACTGTTGGTACACCACAAGTTTCTATACTCTCCCTAGCTCTCCTCTCATCGTATATATACAATAAAGTCTACATTTCAAGAAAAAAAGTTTTAATTAACACTTATGTGCCGATGACTTTTTAATCTCTATCTCCGGCCCAGATTTCTCTCCTAAGCTCTAAAGCTATATTTTTATTATCTCTACCCAGATGTCCCATGAGAACTTCAAATGAAAACATGCTCAAAGACAAACTTACTATTTATTTTCACCCCTCTCAAACCTGGCGGACCTGGAATCTCTCTCTTGGTGAATGGCATCACCATCCATGATTTTTTTCATGTCATAAATCTTAACAACTCTATGGCCAAAAACATTCCTATCCAGGTCCTCATGGTCATCTCATCAATAGCTCTCAGCATCCTTGTCTTCCTTTCCAGTGCATCGACATTAATTTAGGCCCTCATTATCTCCCACTCGGTCCCCGCCTTCAAACTGTATCCCCAGAATCGGCCGTATTGGATCATAATTCGTAATTTCTCAAAAGTCACCAGAATGAATCCCCAAAACAAAAATCTCATAATACTATTGCCCTGATTTAAATCCTTCGTTGGCTTTTCTCAGTCGGAAGATAAGGAGAAAGTTCAAACTCTTTAGCATGATCTACAAAACCCTCCTTAACCGATCCACTGCCTGTCTTTTCAGCTTCACTTCCTATTTCTCTTTAGTTCCCAGCCTATGTCTCAGCCACAACAAGCCACACACAGTGGCCAGTATGTGTCCTGTGAATACAGACCTCTGCACCACTAGATAGACTGATTTGCCTGCTATTCAACATGACCTCCAAACCCAGTGAAGGAAATCTTTTATCCTTCAAATGCTAGCTCAACTTTCTCTGGCCCTGGGAAGTTTACCCTTCACTATCAAACTCTCACTCTTACAACTGGTTGATTACTCCCTGCCTGGGGCTTCTCTCCACCTTGAAGAATGTTTTTATAGCATTTATTATGCTGTACTATACTAACATGTTTACGTGCCTGAATCTAATAATAAAATGCATCTTATTTACGTTTATATGCCCAACGTAGAGCACAAATCCAAGTGTACAGTAGAGAGTCAATAAAAGTATTTTAAGTGGTAAGAAAGCTGGAGAACTTGAGTAAAACCAGTAAAAAGGCAGTCACTGCAGTGGAATGAAAGGAAGGAAGGACAAAATCTACCTTCTTCACGATTTGCCTCAAATAAACCCTAGGATGCTCTTAGGCAATGTTCACCCTCCTGGGCCCCAAAATGAGAAATCAAGTTCACCAAGAAGTAATGAATTGGGAATTGCACTTACCAGTACAGTGACCTTCATCTCCTAGTCTGTCCAAAGATAAGCCAGTGGAGAAAAGGGCAGCTATCAGGCAATGGTTTGTCCTGAACAACAAACATAAAGAACAAATTGTGACCCTTGGGAAACCTTGTAGTTAAGAAGCACACAGTCTGGCCTAGACTGAGGCTGCATGTGCAGATTAGAAGAAAGTGCACCGGGCAGGGGAGGGGGTCGGAAGGTTTAGGTGGAAGTGTCTCTCCTAAACTCACCACTGCTGTGTCCTTAAGTGGCTTCCTTTACCTCTCAAAACCCCTGTTTCCCCATATGTAAAAAGGGACTGATAATTACACCTACTGCATGGGTTTTTAAGAGGATTGAAAAAGAAAATGTGTATGGAATGTTTTCAAAGTGCCCAGGACAGGATAAGTATTCAATAAATGTTAACCATTGTTTATAGGAAAAAGAGTATCAATAAGCCAGTTTTCTCTAAGCACCCAATCCTTCATTTATAGAAGGGAGTTGGTCTCCTTGAGTTGTGTGAAGATTAAATAAGAAATATATGCAAAGGTACTTCCTAATTTAAAACATTATTCACTTGAAAAACTATTTTATTGTTATTATTACAAGAAGTTAAGGATCAAAAAGTAGCCAAGAAAAGAAAAAATGTTTTTGTGGGATTAGCTCAGAACAAAAGGGTGATACTTTTATGTATGAGCAGCCTGAAAAAACAGCCTTACACGTGGGAGGAATAAGTACTACTGCTCTATATTAAGCATATTCTATGGAGGCTGTATGCTTTTTTATTAATTTATTAGCTAATTTACTAATTTCTCCCAACAATGTGCCTTTCTTATATTAATATTATTGGTATTAATATTATTGTCCCTATTTGAGACTAAGAGATACACAGAATATTAATGTAACTTACAAAATACTCAACTAGGACTCACCTCTTTTCCAGCTATTCTGTAAGAGATGATGGCAACCAAAATTGTGGCTACTATTGTTATTTACTTGGCTCAAATATCTCTCCTCCTTCCTTACAACATGTGGGATTTTTTAAATCTAGATTTTATCACAAAACTTAGTTTTAAATGACTGAACACACCCTGTGGAATAAAATCATGAATAATTACTATAGTATGAAATGGTTACCGTAGCATTAATTGCCCCAAAATTACATAAGGAACAACCCACACGCATGATGTAGCCTAACTCTGCTCTTAGTTTCTGGGTCCTCCTTTTTTTTTTTATTTCAGCATATTACAGGGGAACAAATGATCCTCCTTCAGTAAGAAATTGATAGCACCCGGAGTCAGGTATAACTAAGGAAATGTGTCTGTCTAGACTCCTTTTCAATCTTCCTACTCTCTTCACGCACATCCTATAATGCCCGCTTATGTCTTCCATACTCCACAACACTTCCGTCCCAGATTGCCTGCACTCACGCAGTTGCTCAGCTGCTTCCTTTATTAGAAGTTTTATACTAATTGCAATTAACTCTCATCTTGTTGTGATCATTCTCTCAGAATTGACATGTTAAGTACAGTCTTTATTATTAATTTTACTACAAATATCCACCTGCCTACTTGATATTTCCACTGAGATAGTCCACAGACAATTTAAATTTCACAAGTCTAAATTTGAACTCATTTTCTTCTTCCCAGCGCAGATTCTCCTCCTGCGTCTTATAATAGCAGGTAAAAATCTCATACCCAGGATAGCACAGAACAAAGCCAGACTGGTTGGGTTTAACTCCTGGTGCTAATGGTCCTGGCTGTATCACCAGGAGTAAAGTATTACACCTTTGTGCCTCCTTTTGTTCATTAGATATTTGTATTTTTTAACTCATAGGAGTTTATGAAGATTAAATGAATTATCATGTGTAAAATACTTGGAACAGTCCCAGGAACATCACAATTATTAAATATATAGGTAGTAACTCGTCAGGAAACTCTAACCTGGAAGCCGTTCCTGTGCTCCCACATCCATTGGATCACTTACTTACTAATCTTTCAAATATATCCACATCAATGCATCTCCATTTTCATCACCTTTGTTCCAGCCCCATCATATTGAATCTGAATAATGTAACAGGCTACAAAATGTTTCACTCATTTGTTCTTTCATCATGCACAGAGGTATATTCAATGCCTTACTTTGGACCTGAGAGTAGGAAGTAGTAATGGATGGGATAGTCATGATCTCCTCCTGCTCTTCCCACCACCAATCCAAAACAACTTGACAATATTATTACCCTGTGGTTCCATTGCCTTCATGTCAAAGTCAAAATGCCCACCATGCTGTGATCTGATTTATTTACACCACATCCTGTCTACTCCCCTCCATAGAAACCTCAGCTGCAAGCACTTACCTGTTTGCTTGTCACAGAAGGCGCCATGCTCCTTCTTTCCTTCGGGACTCTGAACCTGCATTTCCCCTGATCTCCCTCCAACCCACCCTCCTATTAGCTGTGTAGGTTTCGGGAAGAGATCTTCCCTGGTTCCCAGATCTGTGTTCCTGTAACTCGTGGAATTCAGTCTTATCATGACACAAAATTGAGTGACATTACATTTTCTGGCTTATCCATTTGCCCTTCATACTGTAGGCTGTATTTTTTAAGGAAACCTTAGCTGATGGAACAAATAAACCCTGAAACTTCAGTGGCTTAATATAGGGTTATATACATATGTGTGTATATATATATATAATGTAGATCATGTAATATATATTTCATATATGTATAATATATATTTTATATATAATGCACTATATATAAAGGTGTATAGCAGATATTTTATATTATTATAGTTTACACATTTATATATGTATAATATATAAACTATGTATATACAAAAGAACATGTTTCACAAGGCTTGGTGTGAGTAGGGTGTGTGGATGTGGCTATATGTCCTAAAGACATACAAATAGAATATTTATGTACATTATACATATTTTATATAGCATTGTATATATAAAATATTATAAGAAAATATGGGCTATATACAAATATTTTATATAAATATATATATAAATATTTGTATATAGCACATATTTATATATAGCATATAATATAATTTATTGTATTAAAGCAGTATTGTAATAAGGCATAGTTTTTGCTGATGTCAGCAGTTGAATGCAACTATTAATTGTCAGCAAGTAGCTGTCCACATGTGATTCGGGCAATCATGGTACTAAAGTCCTCTAGGGAATTGGATTCATCCTGCAAATGAAGAAAGAGAAAGTGGAGATGGCACATAGGTTACTTTGGCTGTTTCCTCCAAAAGTGATGCACAAACCTTCTGTTCATTCCACTGGCAAGAACACGCTCTGTGGCCCCTTGTGATTATCAGGGACTCTGAGAAAAATTGTCTCTACTTGGACAGCCCCTTCCCAGCAACAACTCTCTTCTCTGGAAGGGATGCACATTATGTCTGATGGACAGTCAGCCATCTCTGCCTTGTTAGTAAAGTCCACGGATTCAGGGATTGTGTCTTTTTTATTGTTTGTTTTCTCTGCCTAACATAGTGCATAGCTCGGGGGAGGTTCTCAATTAATGAGTGCAATATAAATTGATACTTGACCCCTCTGGTTCCAGCTTGCCTTATTCCTAATTACACAGATGTGGGGAGGTTGTGTAGGCTTCAAACACATTTTACAATGTGCTATTCCTTTTTTAAACTTAGAAACAGCATCTCTCAAGTCCTACAGCATGTCAGTTTTCCATCAGCTTTCCTGTTCTGAGCACTTTGTGAATCACCTTAAATTACACCAAAAAAGGAGACATCATGTTCTCTTCTGGTTGGTGGTAGGAATTTGCTTTTCCACTGGGCAAAATATCGGATTTCCTATTTCCTGTGTGTTACCAGCAAAGGTCTTTTTCATAGACTGCAGCTTTCTGGTGTGTAGGAAATAGGTAACTAACTGATTAGCTCTTTCATTTCCAATTCAAGGATGTCATTAGAAAGTGAACAGATCTCAAAAATCCTCTGGTCTATGGGTAGCAAATCCTTGTCATATGTGATATCAACCCTTTAACGTGCCTATGGCAAGAATCACTAATCATTTATACTTACCTTTCATCCTTATCTGTGGCTTCAAAATGATTTTCAACATAGAGATTCGAATTTTGACTCACAAGTTATTAGAGTTGATATTGAGATGCCTTGATTCCTTAACTTTGATCTACTCCTTCAAAATTTTGCCGATATAAGGAAATTGAAGGAAAGAGAGGTGAAATAACTTTATGAAGATCAAACAGAAAGTTGATAGGAGAGCTAAAACAAAAATTTAGGGATTCTGATCCTCAGTCCAGACTTTTCCTTTTTTTTAATTCTTTCCACTTGGAAACAGACATCCAAAGCAAAAGGAAATGTTCCAGAAGACTTGGTGTGGGTGGGATGGGTGGATGTGGCTGTATGCCCTAAAAACAAATTTTGAATCTCACAATTTGGCCGAGGGCAAGCTTTGGCTTTTAGGAAGATTTTGTATTTTGGATTTACAAGATCCTCATTTGTTTCTCAATGGCTCCAGCTTGCCCTTTCACATATAAATGTTGTCAAAAGACTGGGACTTAGAAACAGGCAGGTAAATTTTTCAGTCTATCCTGACCTTGAGCAGCTAAGTGTCCTTGGGCAAGTTGGCATACTGCTTCAGGCCTCCATTGTCTCCTTGACACAATATGGTATTGGGTTTTTGAGGTAAGTTTAGATAACTTGTGTAAAGCATCAAACACAGTCCATGGTGGGTATTATACCCATTGCTTTTATGCTCAACCTCAAGTCTCTATACATATTGTCAGAAAAAGATCCTTGAAGACTTTAAGAGTGAGATGAAAAAGTGCACTGCCAGGGTTTCTAGCAGCCCACTTCTAATGCTGGCATTCCTGACCTCGATTATTTTGACCTTGGGTGGGTCATTTTGCTCTCTGGACCTCAATTTTCTCACCTGTAAAGTAGGGAGACTGGAAAATCTTATTTCATCTTTGAACATCTATGATTCTATGCTCTCTGATTATCTGAGTCTCCAGAAGTCTTTTTTCTGGGCTATTTCCCTCAACTGAGAGAAAGTTATGAGGAACACTGCTAACCAGGTTTATTTTGGGTGCAGTGGCCAATCACCCTTGTACTTGGCATTTGGGACTAATCTCCACAAGCAAAGTGTGCTCCAATTATGACTTCACCCTACTAGCCCAGCAAAGCCATTGAGTGCTGACAGCAAGGACGGAGGGCTGTTCCAGCCGTAAGGCAACAATTTTATTACAATTAATGGACATGGGGTTGAGAGACATGTCTCTCAGGCATTTCCTTGTGCCCACCCCAAAAAGGTCATCCTAGGTAAAAGTCCTCTGAAGAGAAATATTGGGAGAAATACACGGCAGAGCGGTAGCCTCCAAACTCTAGGCAAACCACCCCCAAAAGCAGAGTGAAAAGCACAAAAGAGCTCCTGGGTGTGGTGTGGAGGGTGAAGATCTTGGATCTGCATTTCTGAAGCACAAATTGCTTTGTGCCAGGCTGGCTGTTGGGCACACAGATGTGACAAAAATGCAAAATGTGGTCCCTGATTTTAAGGAGATCACAGTTTTCTAGGGCAGGGATACCAGTAATTATGGTATTCCTGTTGCAGTAACATATAACATCATGGAATTCCCACTGGAGATTAAAAAGATAATATTATCAAGAGAAGTTGTTACCTACTTCAGATTTTAGATGAGAATAATGAATCTTCCAGAATTACTAAGTGGAACCTCTTAGAAGAGCAGGATTCAAAGCACATCGATAGTGCCAATGGTGACCGCCCCTCAAAAGCAGATACAGGGGAAAGGGCTTGATTGTGTTGGAAGAAAACAATCAAGACTGAGGAGAAGGAGCATCACAGGGAGACAAGGAAGTGGATTGTTTCTGAGTTGGTAATGTGGAAGTTGCTAGAAATATCCCTTCCCCAGGTGCCCTGGGACCAGTCTGTGCCCCAGCTGTGTGTGCAGACTGAAAGGCCTAATCGCGGGAGCCACAGTACTTTCGGCTCTAGCCCGCTAGGCTTTTCATCTCCTGAACTGTAGCTCCCTGGATCTTTCTGAAGCTGCTTTTGTATTCCTGCCCTTACCTACAGAATAGCTTTAAAGGCAAGAAAAGCTAAGCCACATTTATAAACAACAACCCTGTGTTAAATATTTCAGTGGGCTAACACAGATTTCTTACCCATATCACAGTCCAGTGAGGATTGCTCTCCTCCATCCTAAAACTTTTCCCCTGGAAGTCAAGTCCTTCTATTTTGTCTTAGAAAGAAAAAGAGAGCTAGAAGGCCAGGTTTTTAAGGGCCATAGAGTGGCTTCCATCATTTCCACCCACAGTGTGTTGCTCAAAATTTAGTCATATGACCCTGACCTATCTATACCAGAGGTGGGAAATATCTTCCTGTATTCCCAAGATGAGGAAACCGTGTGGGAAACACACGGCATTTGTCCTGCCATACTATTTTGTAATGCATGCTTTCCTCAAGCATTTCCCCAATCCATTGCTGTAGTGTTCTGAGCCTTTTCTATTTTCTGCAGAGACTTGAATACTGTGTTTCTGATCTGATTTGAGACAAACAAGCAGCATCACAGTCTCCCTGGATGTTGTTCTTCCAGGGCTCCAATCTCCATGCCATGTGCCACTAAGGCAACGAGAAAGTGAACAGTCTTTGATTCCAAGGCTTTGTCTAACTAAGCAGGGGTTCTTCCTGAGGACCCCACACTATCACAATGTCTGTGGCCGCCACTAGAGCTGTAGAAATCCCTTCAACTGGGCTTTGGGGACAACCTGCCATGAACAGCTTCTGTTCAACCAGCATTCCTATGCCATACAGAGTACATTGAGGTAAAAAATAAGCCAGGTAGACACCTCCAGGTCACCTGGACACCCCAGGATTCACAGCAAGGAGAGCAAGAGAAACTTGGAGTGGTCTGAACTGCTGGTCCTCCAGCTATTTTAGTCAGATGAAGGGAAATGGAGGCCCCAACTTTTTGTGTTCTTAGGATGGAAAGAGACACATTGGTTGTACAACAAACTTCATAAGGAAAAATAAAGACACTTCAGCTATTGTAGTGTGAACTCAATAAATGGTAATGTAGCAAAGAGAGGTTTCCATGGGGGAAATAACACGTAAAGTTAAAACTATGGAAAAAAAAAAAGAATAAGATTTTTCCAAGTTGTATTAGAGAAGGAGAAGGAGGGAAGGTACAATTTAGGCAAAGGAGCAGCTTGTAGCATTGGAACTATGAAAAATCATATTCCTTACCCTTTAGGAATAATCTGGAGGTCAAAAACTAGGCTATTTATCCCAAAAGAATCTTTTGCCCTTCACATTGGCTCATTGGGCATAATTGTATCTTTAGAGTCACTCGCTGATTCATGATACTCCTTTGCAAAGTGGCTATCAGTGAGCTGAAGAAAAAGACAGAGTAGAGCATCTGGAACACTGACCACTAGGCCAATCTGACCTCACAAAGGTTGTGAAGGTGGTCTTGTGTTAAGTGGGTCCCTAAGACAAGCCCATGCTAGAGTAATCTCCAAGAGCCGGAAGGAAGGCTGTGCTTCCATTGGTGTGAAAAGAAGGTACAGCCTTCTCGTCCATTTATCAAAGAAAACAACAGCAAAAAGATTTTTGCCTGAGCCTGGTGGCTCAGGCCTTTAATCCTAGCACTCTGGGAGGCCACCGCAGGAGGATTGCTTGAGGTCAGGAGTTCGAGACCAGCCTTAGCAAGATTGAGATTCTGTATCTACTAAAAATAGAAAAATTAACCAGGGGTGGTGGTGCACACCTGTATCCCAGCTACTTGGGAGGCTGAGACAGGATAATTGCTTGAGCCCAGGAGTTTGAGGTTGCTGTGAGCTAGGCTGACACCATGGCACTCTAGCCCAGGTGACAGAGTGAGACTCTGTCTCAAAAAACAAAACAAAACAAAAAAAAAAAAAGAAAAAAGAAAGAATTTTGGCCAGTATTTCAGGGCGAATGTAAAGTAGAGGACCAACATAATGACATCTGCCCTTCACATGCCTTTCAAAGTGGTATTTTATTTATTCTTCTTTCAAGTAACATGAAGTAAAGGTACCACCTTTCGCTGAACATGCAACATTTTATGGTTTAATCCTCACAATAATTCTCATAAAGGGCACCAACATTTCTGTTTTAGTTATGAGGACACAAGGGCTCTGAAAGCATGAGGGATTTGTTCATGATCTCCCAGTTTTTCAGAGGCAGATCCAAGATCACACACAAGAAGATCTGAGTGCAAAGCCCGAGCTGTGATCACTAAGTGGCCAGATGAGCTGCTATTTGCTCTGAGAACCTGGCAAAGGCTAGGAATAAAAATGGATCTCCTTGCCTTAAAATGAAAGATGTGGGAGAAGGGACAGTTTACCGTAACTCTTCCTTCTCATGGAGTTTAACCAAAGACAAGGTGTCCTTCCCCCTCAGGAAGGGACCATGGAGCATCCTACAGCTTTTTTCTAGAACATACTCTAATGACCTTCCTCTCCACTTGGCCCTTGATCTTATTTTAATTTCTGGGTGCAACAGCTTTTCATTCTGAACACATCACAACATCCCAGCTTGCACATGACCTATCTGTCCCAGCAGAGTATCTTGAGGGCTTAAACACGCAATGAGGTGGAGGAAAGATTAACATTAGTATCCTTTGGTAAAGGAAGATTAAACAGGAAAGTTGTAACAGGTTGCTTGTTCCTCTGCAGAATGGAAAACTACCTAGTATTTTATTACTAAGTAATAATTTCTTCTGCAAATGAATGAATACTTTCTGAATTTAGTTTAACTATGCAAACACTTTTTGTGAGGAGTCCGTTCCGCAACAGACACGCGCTCTACTAGGAGACACAAAAATGAGTAAGTTATAGTTTCTTCCCTCAAGGCCTCTCAGTTCAGTTGGGTAAAGTCAGTAATAAGTGAGTAGCATTCTGTGTGATGGGGATTATAACAAAGGTCTTTCAGTTCACCTTAGAGGACATTGAGGAGTATCAGTAAGTCTTGAATTAAGCTGATTGTTGTAATAGAGTCTTTTTCAGGTGTGGCTATATTTTACCCAATGGGCATGATTTTGTTTGGTGGCTATAGAGAAATGCCTCATGTTAGTTTTGATGCTGGCCACAGCCCTTTCCTGAGAACAGAATGGCATATGACCACTGATAATAATGCTAGCACTGATTGGGCATTTTTTATGTGCCAAGTATTAGAGCTATATCTAGTGTAGAGTCAACATTCGATAAATGTCATCTACTACTCTAGAGTTTTAATTAATCCCCAAGCAACACCAGGCAGTAGATATAGTTATTACTCCAATTTTGCAAGTAAAGAAAATGAGGCTCATAAAGTTTAACTTGCCTGGAGTCACACGAGGAGATTTGTGGATCTATTTGACTGCTTTCTAAGCTTATTTATTAAGAATGATCCAGGGATAGTTTTGCACCACCTTAAGATGTGATCTTTCTGGCATTTGTAACAGAATCCTTGAGCATTCAACAATGTCTCTCTCCTCAGGCTGGCATGAACTCAACCAATTCCCTAGCTCTGTGTGAGCTCTGGCAGTGTTTTAGCTTAGGGCTTCCTGATAAGTTTTCTTTCCACAAAATTGTTCCTTGTCCAACCTCGTGGAGTCTGGAGCAGCTCATTTTCTCATGTACTTTTCCCCACAAATTCAAACTACCTCCACTTCAGCCCCAATGGTCTCTTCCTCCTCAACTCAGGAGACGACCAGCCTGTTCCGATCCCTGTCCCTTGCCCAACGGCTTATAAATTGCCTCTAGGTAAAAAGCTAAGATGATTGTGGGGTTCACCTCATTTACTTCCCTTTTTGGGAGAGGAGTCATGGTGCTACACTGTCTGCTGTCCTGTATTACAATAGTGTTATTTTAAAATAGTTCATTTCATTTTCTAGTGGTTTGTGATAGGCAAGTAAATCTGAAAAAGGTTACTTCCTCATGGCTGGCAGTGGACATTCCCCTAACAACTGACAATGTTCATGGTGTTTTAAGTGAAAAAAAATCACATTTTTATGCAACATATACAGTTTGATCACATTATGGAAAAATATAAATATATTCTAGAAAATGGATCTGAAAATATAGACATAAAATGTTTGAAGTGATGGATAGCCCAGTTACCCTGATTTGATCATTATATATTGTGTACTTATATCAAAATATCACATGTGCCCCATAAATATGTACAGCTATTATGTATCAATTAAAAAGTGTTAATAGCAGTTTCTAGGTGGGTAAGACTGTAGCCATTTTATTTTTTTCTTCTTTTTGTCTCTAATACAAAATGTACATTGCTTAGGTAACATGAAAAAGAGAGCTTCACAAAAAATTAAACAATAAAATATGTGGTTCTCAAAAACAGAATTATAACTAAAATATGCTGTATATATTCATCAGTAGAGTTGAGAGGTGCCAATAAGAACCAGAGCTATCTTACCAGCAAACTTAGTGGCACTATTTATGCATTCGGGGATCAGTCACTGCTGGTTTCACTTAACCTAATTTTTTTCTCTTTCTCAGACTAAAAAAATTTGACCCAAGATATTTCTTAATTGTTTCCAACAGCTTCCCCAAATTCCAGAAACACCTCCACCTTACAAAAGGCTTCTACTTAAAGTTGCTCTCAGTACATTTGTACCTCTGAGCTGTGTTGGTTATTTATTTAAAAATTGCTCTTTTATGTTTTTCTCTCCCTCTCTGGTCTGTTTTATCCTGAATGGAAGAAGGAGGTTGAAATTTACCACTATGGATTAGGTACTGTGGTCTCTTTCATGTACTTATTTTATTTGATACTTGGAATAACCTTGTAAAGTATTTTAATTCACTTTTGGTAGGTGTACAAACTAAGTCTCAAGAGGCAAAAGGACTTTCCCAAGATTGTAAAATTAGTAAGCAATAGATCCAGGACGGAGCCCTGGACTCTAGATGTATTTTCCAATTTCCTGAAAGACTGCTATTTAGGAATTAAGTAGAATTTCACTTTCCCTTCACCTCCTCTCCTCAATCTCTGTTGAAATTTTATAATGTGCTAATTAGTTCACACACACACAAAATATATGGCTCTATTCTCTTCAAATCATGTGCTTGGGAACAACACTACGTAGTATACTTACCAAAATAGATTACCTTAGTCTCTGATCATATATATGCACATTTGTGAGATCATTTTTATTTTGGTTATTATCTCCTTTCTGCTTCCATGGCACATAGTTTATTTGTAAATTCTTTCATTTAAAAACATTTTCTTAGTAACTGAGATGTTTGAGACTCCAATTATGTGTAAATAGTTATAAGTAAGACTCAATTCCCACCCTCAGTGTGCTTAGAGTCTAATGTGAACACACTTGTACATAGTGTAGTAAGTATGATGTTAGAAGTGGCCACGGAATGCACAAAGAGTGGACCCTTATTTAGTCTGGAGAGGGGATCAGAGATGGGTTCATGGATAAGATCATGGCTGAGTCAAGTCTTCGAGGATATGTAAGAGTGATGCAGGTGGGTAAGACAGGAAACAGGATTCAGATATTGGGACTATTATGCAAAAAAATGCTTGTAAGTATGAAAAAGCACAGTGTATGTGAAAAGTAATGAGCATTAGAATCTGGCTGAAGAACAAATAAGATGGTAGAATGTTGAGGAGTATGAAGAATTAGATACAATCCAAACCTTAATGTGACAAGTGTGGCCCTTAAACTAAAGATCGAGTCTTCACTGGAGACTTTCAGGGGACAAATGCCATGATAAGATCCCCTCTTAGTGAAATCCTTCAGGAACCCAAAGGAGAGCATACTCACAGGTACCAGGGGTTAGGACTTCAACATATTTTTTCGGGCACAATTCAACCCACAATAGAAGGTATCAAAAAGAAGAACTTGTCGACAGTGTAAGATTTCATTAAAATGGCAAATATAGAAGAACTGAGAAACGTCTGTTGTATTAAGCAAAACAAGGGGTCATTAGGACTTTAGGAAAATAGATATCAATGTAGTGGGTTGCAACTGGGGACACCAAGAACACTATGGCGCAGTCTGTATAGATGGAGCTCAGTCTAATAAAGGAGTCAAGCAAAGACTCAGAGAAAAGCATCATACTCTGCCTTGGAGGGTCAGAGAAAGCTTCCTGGGAGAGGTGACAAAGGAACTAGGCTTTAAAGCAAGAATAAGTCATTCAAAGAGAAGAGGAAAACATACCAGCCTAGAGGAGCAGGGTGGGTGAAGACAAAGAGGCAGAGAAAGTGCCATTTGTGAAGAGCCATAAAATAATTCATATGACTAAAGAATAGAGCTATAAAATATTCAACACAAGGTAAGTAGGAGACAGAAGGTAAGGTAGAAGGTTAATCTGGAGAAGACATGAGCAACCAGGATTCAAATGCAGGACTCCTGAATTCTCTCTTCCCACTACTGTGCTTCTATCCTAGCTCCTTTTTTTGTCCTGGCTAATTTAAGAAACCATTTTGTGGAGGTTCCATTGGATTCAGGTTTCATTTGCTATAAAAGCATGGACTGGCATATGCCAAAAAGCAGGTCAGAAAATGACTTTCTGTCAACATTAGTCCTCACTCCGTGCTCCCCACCCCCATAAAATTAACAAGAAAATAAGAACGCCTGCCCAGCTGTCCTGCTTGATGTCGCCGGGTGAATTACCTTTTATTAAGGATCTGTAATTGTTCTTCACTGAGCTGTGACCTAAATTTAGTGGTGCTGAGGAGTGAGCACCAGCCAACAGGATTTCCCTGAGAACACGATGAAGTTCCTGTATCAATTCAATTCACTAACTAGAAAGAGAAAACAAGCTGCCAACTTTTTTTTTTCATTCTTCAGTGAATCGTTTGTTTGTTTAGTTTGACAAGAATTTTTCTAGGATCCAGTCTGAGACTCTGTAAGAAAAAGAGACAGCAAAGCTCATTCAAATACTTCCTGTGGCATTAACGCGGAGGCAGAAACTAAATTACATTCAGCTCTGACTTTCTTGCTATTAAAGGCCCTGGGTTTACTTACTGAGTATTTTTAGCATGAGGAGAAGAAATGCCCTCAACTTGGGCAGAGCGACTTGGGGTAAAATGAAGAGGGATCAGCTCGTCTCACCATGAGTGGGTAAAGGAAGAGGACGAAGAAGAGAGAAAAAGAAAATCAAAAAATCAAATGAAATACAAACCCAGTGAAAGTTTGCAGTGGAAATTCATCTGCTGCAATAAAGCTCATGAAAAGGAAGAGAATGAATATAAATGCTTACTATTAATATTTTCAAAAACACCTTTAATCATGACAACCCAGCTCTGAATCCAGAAATGAAAAGTGATTTACCTAGGGACACACATTTTCTAAAGAACTGAGCCAAAATTTAAAGCCACATCTTCTGACCTCAAGTGGACAACACTTAACCCCAACACTGATTCTTGGCTTTTGATAGTGTGGACTGATGACCAGTGGTGGTTAGAAAAGCCTTGGAACATCATAGACTCATGTCTATACAGATGGAAAGGAAACGAACCTTAACTTGATCATCATTTTTCATTTTTCATTTTTTTTGACAGCAATCCCCAAAAAGAATCGTTTCATGGCTGCATCCTCTGTTGCCTTGGCCGGAACCGCTTGATGGTGATGTCTTAGTGTTTAGTCATTCCATGCATCCTTATGTGAGAACTACAAAAGCACCTAGCTAGAGAGGACGGTGTACGACATACCCTTGAGAAGTTCAGTCTTTAGTTGTGAGACTGAAAAATACAGACAACCTGATATTAATTTCTACTGATATCATGTTTTCATTGATATTATCTCAGTTGAGTTTCACAGCAAATTTGTGAAGTTGACTGAGTAGGTAACATTATCCCCAATGTAAAAATGAAGAAATTGAGGTTTATAGGATTGAGTCACTGGCCAAGTTCACAAAGATAGTGTGTATCAGAACATAGTGTAAAGCCCAGAGTATGTGGCCCCATGATAGTGGATAGTGTTTTTCTCAGTCTACTGTAATGACGTTAAGGGTTGCCTTTACGATTATGAAAATCCTATGTCAAATTATGATTCAGATTGGGATCTTGGAGTCTAAATATGGATCTATTTGGAAAGTAGCATCACAGTCTCTTGGAAGAAGAGTCTCCCTCCATGAAGCAGATTTGGAATCCCATTCCATTTCTGTACTTACATAACTGGGCAACATTAGACAAATTTTTTAACCCATTTTGACCTCAGCTTCCAATTCTATAGAATGGAAGGTGCAGTTGGAGAGAGTATAAAGCCTATATTACTTACTTTACTTGACAGTCAGAGCAATCAATGAGACTTTATAGATAAACGTGGCTTTGAAATATAAAGTGCTTTTGCAAACCTCAGCATCATCTTAAACCCTGAGAGGGTTTGACGGCCCATGGGATGTGTTCACAGGCACTATTTCAATGAACCCTTGAAACAACTCTAGACAGGATAGGCATTACTTCTTCCCAATCCATAAATGGGGCAACAATGAAATATTATTTTTACCCCTAATTTTTTAGAGAAGAAAAACTGAACTTGGGCATGTTAAAAAATTTTGTTAAAAGTCAATATGATGTAGATTGACCTTGGACTTAGAGCAAAGTCGTCTGACACTAGAGAAGGAGCCACAAACTCAAATAGCTTCAGGGCTATGTTACCAGATGGGGAATGCAAATGAATGAAGCTGGAATAAGATTTCAAATGGCCTAGCATGGGGGAGACAATAGGGAGTGGTGGGGCCTGTAGCAAACTAGAGAGAGCATGGGTCAGTTTAAAAAAAGAGTAGCAGCCACTCAGCTCCGGTCAATTGTTGCCATGCAATATTTAGGTCCAGGTTTTTAGAAATTCCATTTTTAAAATAGGAGCTAGAAATCTATATTTTTATGCAAAACTGACTCAATTTGAAAATATTGGCAATTAACTCAAATGTGATAGATTTTTGGATCATCACTATACTAGTCCACATGCTCTACGAGACAGTTTGCTTCCTGCTCCCACACACAGTTTCAAACTAAGTTATGACCAGTTAAGTATGCAAAGAAAAAAACAATATTATTGGTAATGCAGCCATTGTGAGCATGTACTCCAGAACAAAATGGTCTGGGTTCAAATCCTAGTTCTGACAATAACAAGTTGAATAACCATGTGTTAATGCTCTTAATACATTACCTCATTTATCTTCACACCAGTCATCTGAAGTATATGTTATTAATTCCACGTTATAGATGTAGAGACAGACCCATAGAAGTCTACTAATTTTCCATGACCACATGGCTACTGAGGTGGATTTTATTTAGGTCCGACTTCTTGGGCAAGTCTATCCCTCAGTTTCCTTATCTATAAAATGGGTATAATAACAACACTTACTCCTTTCAATGGTTGTGACTGTCAAACCACTTAGAATAGTTCCTCATACACAGTAAGAGTCATGTATGCATCAAGATTATTAAAGCTCTCACCCTGGGATGAGCATCTCTTAGGAAATATCTTTCCCCATATAGCAGTGTAATCATGCTTATGCTGTAGTTAGTGTGTATGTCACATTATCACAGGTTTCTTCTGGCTAGAGTGGCCCGAGGTTATTCTATTTATCCTGATCTTGGAAGAGACAAAGCAGCTTCAGACATGTCCCCAGGGACCTAACAATTTAACTGGGAATGATCACCCACTGTCCCCCCAGCCCCAGCCAGCGCTTCTCTATTCACAGCTGCGCTGAAGGGCTTCCTTCCTGGCTTGCGTCTACTAAAAGGGGAAACTATTGCAAGGTCTCTAAGAGGAAGGAAAAGGGACCTTTTAATTAGCTTTCTCTTTTGAATGACGCCATCACAGATCTGATTCATTTCCATGAATTGAAGGGGAAAAAAAAAAAAAGCAGAGTAGGTGGTATGCGCTGTGTAAGGAATGAATGAAAACTGTCAGGAGAACAGATTAGAGGAAAGCTGAAGTTGGAGAAAACAGCCATGTGAATTTGGCCGTACACTATGACCCACGTTTAGACCAGGAGATGATGTCAAAATCTAAATTTAAAATGGAGGAGGCAAAAGGTCTGCTGCCATGGTTGGCAACTAGAGGCCAAAAAAAAGCTGGAAATGTTGCTCTGATCCTTGGTGTTGTAGAACGTACCAACTGGGGTATCTGGAAATCTTCATGAAAGGGCCTCCTATTTGCAGATCTACTTCTGTCTGTGATATTCCACAGGAAGATTTTGTGCTTTCAGGCCAAGTTGTGGGTGTGTGTGGTTATGTGTGCACACTTGCTCGTGTGTACATACATTTACATGAAATTTCACAAGCCTGATGAAGCCTACTAAATGCATATCATGGTCTCTCCTACAAACATTTATTTCATGACAAACCAGTATGTCCCTCTGAAGACTGAGGAAGAACAGGACCCAGATCCATAGAGTAGAGAGATGAAACCATTTCTCTAGTACTTTCCGTGTTCTAGATTCAATATTGATGCCCTTAATACATTACCTCATCTATCTTCATGGCAGTCCTTTGAAGCAGATGTTATTAATTTCACGTTATAAATGTAGAGACAGACTCATAGAAGTCTACTAATTTGCCATGGCCATGTAGCTACTGAGGGGGATTTTATTTAGTTCTGATTTCTTCAAAAGTATGTGCTCTTTTTACTGCCCCCATGATCTCCAAAAGAATTACATGAAAAACAAGAAGTTTTGGCCTTTAGACTCCACACAAGGGCACCTGTTTCCCAACTATTAACAGTTTCTTACCTACAGCCTCTCTCTCCTCTAATCCATCCTTCACACTGTGGCCAGAATAGTCTCCCCCTAAGGTATATTTGCTCTTAACTCCTTTACTACTGTAAAACATTTCAATAGCTCTCCATTGCCCATAAAATAAATACAACACTCCTTAGCAAGACCCTTCTCATCTTGTTGCCAACTTACCTAAGCTCATCTTCTATTCCTTAATATGCAACCACTATCAAAGGCACACAAGATGGTTAAACATTCCCCAAAACACCATTTAACTCCATGTCATTGAGTTTGTTTAGTTCTGCTGAGAAACTTCTACTGACCTTTCAAGACTAAATTCAAAAACTCTGTCCTCAGTGAACGTTTCCTTGACATACAATTCTCCCAGACAGATACCATCCTTTCCATTTCTGTGATGCCACAGCCTGTGTTGTAAGGCTCAGGTAGTCAGTGATCACACCATAAAATGGGAGGAATGGCTGTCTAACAGATGATAGGCTAATTCATGTCTAGGCCACATCATGGTCATCACTGATGCCCTGTCCAGTGACTGACTTATGGTGCCAACAAACCTGTTTGGTATGTGTTTGTGGAAGGAAGAAGGAAAGGAAGGAAGAGAGGGAGGGAAGAAGGACAGAGGGAAGAAAGGAAGGAAGGGAGGGAGGGAAGGAAGGAAGGGAGGAAGGGAAGGAAGAAAGGAAGGAGGAGAGGAGCAGGCTCACAGATAAGGTTCCATTTTCACAAGTAAAAGAGACTTAAATAAGAATCATTGCTCTGAAGTGAAAAGTCTTCTGTATTTTGATTCAGCAAATTGATTCCTGGTCCAGGCTTCACCACTGTGAGATAGCTCATACAGTGCATATATGTGTGTATGGGCCTCAGTTTTCTTAAACTGACCAGAGTATGTTGTTTGTCTCTAAGTGTTGATGGATACCTGCAGAATCTCACACTCGTTGGTTCTGTTACCGTTTGATTTTATCCTGGCTAATGTTAACTCAATTCTGGAAGCAGGGAAAATAACTCAAATGGGAGCAGATGGCTTTTCTCTGTGTCATTTGTTTTGTTGTCGGTTTGTGTTCTTGCTGTTTGTATTTGTTTAATCCCAAAGCCTTCCCCCACCCACTTGGAATACAAATGTTTCCATCTGGGTCAACAGGGGTCACTGTTGAGCAATACAAACACGCCCTCACCCTCCATCTTTTTGGTGCTGAAAATCCTAGGTGGCCCATCCTCTGTTCAGTCTTGACATGACCAAGTAATTTAACTCTGCAGTCACTGAGCCAGTTGCCCAAACAGACCTCCAAGGAGCACCAATATATATTTTTTCTTAAAGGTCTGATTACTGAATATAATCATAGACCTGATTGTACCCATAAAAGCTGGCAAATAGGAGAAAGAAACTATAACCCATTTCCATTTGCAGGAAGCAGCATTGAGCAATATGAGGAGCCTTTTATTGCTGGGTTAGGAGGTCTGAGCTTTAAGTGCCTGCACTTCCCCTAACCAGCTGTCTCTGCTTGAGCATAATAAGCTCAAACCTAAGAAGCCACCAGAGCAAGTTGGCACAGGAGGAGGAAAATGTTGCAGATCACCAAAAAGACAAGATTATTAGTTTAAGCCATAGATCTTCAAGGAGCCCCAAGTTACTCAGGAAGAATTTAAATGAAATGTACTCACAGAAAACGGGGCAAAAGACAAAAGAAATGTGTTAATGGTTACCATTTTAATACCCTCAGGCCGACATGGACTGAGAGATATGAAACTGCATAGAATGGAATAGAATAGAATATGACATGTGGAATGGATAGGTGTTGAATATACTTTAGAGTGCAAACAGAATGAAATGAAATGGACCAGAGTAGACTGTGACATAAAACAGATTATTGCGTCAAAATTATGAAATGGAATACAGAATGCAATTGAATTAGATGGACTTTCTCATTAAATACTTTGAGACATATGGTGAAAAGATATGTTTAATTGGCACGAAAGTCATTAGTAGACTCAGGAAATTGCCACTATATTTCCAGTCCAGATGATTAGCCATGTAGGAACCTAAAATCCTGGTGCCTTCCTTGCATTATTCTTCTTTAAATAGCATGACTGGTCACCTGCCTTATGATTATGACCTACACCTGGCACTCTGTTGTCACAACAACCAATATTTATTGTCACTCTGCAAAACACTTTGTATGTATCATTTCATTTAACTCTCATGTCAGGCAAGTTGCATTAACTATTATTTTGATCCCATTTTATAGATGGGGAAATTAAGGCACCAGGAGGTTAAGCTACTTACCCAAGATCACACAGCTGGAAAGTAGTAACAGAATTCAAACATTGGGTGGCTTGGCTTGAGAGCCTGCATACTAAACCACCACACACACTGCCTCTCGCCATGCCAGGGGCTCTTAAATTATGACACTCAAGTAGAAATATTAGAATCAGTTTAATCTATGTTTTAGTCATAAACTGTCACTTGCAAAAAGGCTGGGAAACTTGGCAGAGGCTATGCTCTGACACAGACACAATAAAACAGCAACAATTAGCTCTGTCGCCATACTCCACACAACCCAAAGCACTCTTATCCCTTTTCCCTTTGAACCTGGTTTCAGTAGGGGTTTCCCTGCATCTATTAACCATTTCTGATTCTAATACCCATTTGATCAACAAACATGTCCTACAGATCTGCAGTAAATGCAGGCGACTCAATAATTCCTTTAACATTCGAGCAACTATTCTTTCCCCTAAGAAAGTGGATTCGGTTACTTTAAAAAGATTCTTAACAATAAGGAAAGAAGACAATGAAAGAAGTAGCCTAGGGTTAATAAGTAGGTAACTGGAACCTGACCCTTACTGATCTTTTTACTGTCTCCATAGTTTGCCTTTCCAAGATTGTCACATAGTTAGAATCATACAGTATGTAGCTTTTTCAGATTGGCTTCTTTCACTTAGCAGTATGCATTTAAGGTTTCTTCATGCTTTTTCATGGCTTTATAGTTCATTTCTATTTAACACTGAATAGTATTTCATTGTCCAACATACCACAATTTACTTATCAATTCACCCATTAAAGGACATTTTGGTTGTCTCCAAGATTTAGCAGTTATGATTGAAGCTGCTACAAACATCCATGTGCAGGTTTTTGTTGAACATAAGTCTTCAACTCCTTTGGGTAAATACCAACAAGCATGATTACTGGATTATATGGTAAGTGTCCGTTTAGTTTTGTGAGACACTGACAAATTGTCTTCCAAAGTGGCTGTACAATGTTACATTCCTACAGCAATGATTGAGCGTTCCTGTTGTTCTACATCCTTTCTAGCATTTGGTTCTGTCAGTGTTCTGTAGTTTGGCCATTCTAATAGGTATGCGGTGGTATCTCATTGTTTTAATTTATGTTTTCCTGATGACAAATGATATGGTACACCTTTTTTTTTGAGACAGAGTCTCACTTTGTTGCCCAGGCTAGAGTGAGTGCTGTGGAGTTAGCCTAGCTCACAGCAACCTCAAACTCCTGGGCTCAAGCAATCCTACTGCCTCAGCCTCCCGAGTAGCTGGGACTACAGGCATGCGCCACCATGCCCGGCTAAATTTTTCCTATATATATTTTTAGCTGTCCAATTAATTTCTTTCTATTTTTGGTAGAGATGGGATCTCGCTCTTGCTCAGGCTGGTCTCGAACTCCTGAGCTCAAACAATCTGCCCGCCTCGGCCTCCTAGAGTGCTAGGATTACAGGCGTGAGCCACCACACCCGGCTGAGGTACACCTTTTTATATGCTTTTTTATATGCTTATTTGCTGTCTGATATCTTCTTTTGTGTGGTGTCTGTTAAGGTCTTAAGTCCATTTTTAAATAAGTTTGTTGGTTTTATCGTTGTTGAGATCTTTCTATATTTTGGATAATAATCCTTTATCAGATATCTTTTGCAAATATTTTCTCCCAGTCTGTGGCTTGTCTGCTCATTCCCTTGACATTGCCTTTTGTGGAACAGACATTATAATGTTAATAGATCCAGTTTATCAATTATTTCTTTTATGGATTTTGCCTTTGGTGTTACATATAAAAAATCATCATCATACCCAAGGTCATCTAAGTTGCATCTATGTTATCTTCTAGGAGTTTTAGTTTTATATTTTAATTTAGTTCTATGAACCATTTTGGGTTACTTTTTGTGAAGGGTGTAAGGTGTGTGTCTAGATTCATTTTTTTTTGTTTGTTTGTATGTAAACATCCAGTTTTTCCAGTACCATTCGTTGAAAAGGTTATCTTTGCTCCATTGTATTGCCTTGGCTCATTTGCCAAAGATCAATTTACTATACTTATGTGGCTCTAAGTCTGGGCTCTCTATTCTGTTCCATCAATCTATTTACTTTTTACTAATACCATGCTCTCTCGATTATTGTAGCTTTAAAGCAAGTTTTGAAGTTCAGTAGTGATAGCCCTCTAACTTTGTTCTTCTTCAATATTGAATTGGATATTCTGGGTCTTTTGCCACTCCACATAAATATTAATATTACTTTATGGATATCTACAAAATAACTTGCTGAGATTTTGATTGGGATTGCATTGCATATTCAGATCCATTTGGAAAGAACTGACATATTGACAATATTGAGTCTTCCTAACCATGAACAGGAAATATCACTCCATTTATTTAGATTTTCTTTGATTTCTTTCATCAGAATTCTACAGTTTTCCTCATATACAACTTGTAGATATTTTGTTAAATTTATACATAAGTATTTCATTTTGGGGGTGCTAATGTAAACAGTATTGTTTTTAATTTCAAATCCCTCTTGTTCATTGCTGGTATATAGGAAAGCAATTGATCTTTGTACATTAAGCTCATATCCTAAAACCTTTCTATAATCATTTATTAGTTTCAGGATTATTTTGTTGAGTATTTTGAGCAATTATAAGCAATTATGTCATCTGCAAACAAAGACAATTTTATTTTTCCTTCCCAATCAATATATCTTTTATTTCTTTTTCTTGTCTTATTACACTAGCTAGGACTTCCACTACAGTATTGAAAAGGAGTGGCAAGAGGGGACATTTTTGCCTTGTTCCTGACCTTAGTGGAAAAAATTTTATTTTCTCACCATTATATATGATGGTAGCTATAGATTTTTATAAATATTCTTTATCAAGCTGAGTAAATCCCCCATCATTCCTAATTTACTCTGTTTTTATCATGAATGGGTGCTGTATTTTGTCAAATTCTTTTTCTACATCTACTGAAATGATCATATGATTTTTCTTCTTGAGCCCATTGATGTGGTGGGTTACATTAATTGATTTGCAGATGTGGAACTAGCCTTGCATAACTGAGATAAATCCCAATGGTCATGGTGTATAATTCTTTTTGTACATTGTTGGATTTGATTTGCTAATATTTTGTTGAGGATTTTGCATCTATATTCCTGAGAGATATTGAATTCTGATGTGTTTGTGCCTCTCACTGTAAACTTCATACCTGCTTCACAGTTTTTTTTCCTCCCCCTTAGGTGGGACAGGATGGCTAGAGTGGCCTGGAGTTGGGTATTTCTATTCCTGCATGTGGAAGGCTAGAGCTTATTGGAGTTGAGTGTTACATTTCCCTAGTTTAGTTATGCTCTGATAAAACTGCAGCAGGTTAGGCTCTGGTTAAACAGTTTCTCCTGAGGACAGACATTAAAAACAGAATTCTTGGCTGTATTTCAAATTTTTTCCTTTTTCCCTTCCCCTGCCAGAGGCATGAGGAGATTTTTCTCCAGAATTCATTGTGAGAACCTAATAGAGCTCCAAGAGACCAAACTCACAAAACTGTGGGGCACGCTGTTGCTGGGACTTCCAGAAGTTTTTATCTCTCAGACTTGTCCACACAGAGCCTCCAGCAATTCATCAATTATAATTCAGGTTTTCCTATCCTGACACTGGTACCCATGGATGTTTCAGCTCCTAGGTTTCTGCTCTAGTACATTGTAATTCTCCATATCTACCTATCTGCCACTCCAATTTTGGAGATAGTGTTTTGCCCTGTGACCTTCCTTCTCTTATAAATCTAAGAGGAGGTGTTAATTTTTCAGTTTGTTTAGATTTTTACTTGTTGTTAGAATGGGGTGGCGACTTCCAAGCTTTTTCCGTGTTAGACCAGAAACTGGAAGTCCCCTTTCATTATTTTTTTTAATCCTGATAACCATGCAAAGAGGTAGATGTTACAACTTTTATCATTTCACAGTTGTGGAAACTGAAGTTCCAAGAAATTAAGTAATCTGCCCAAAGCCACACAATAAGTGGTAGAACTGAGTTTCAAAACTAAGTTGGTCCAATTCAAAAGCCAGGGCTCTTAACCATTATGTAATACTGTCTCTTTTTCAAGTTGGTAGGAGGTCTAATGGAGCATAGGAAAGGACGTCCAGAAATGGGCAAAAATAAAATGTTTCCAGTGGTTCTGGAAGTGGGAGGGTTGTAGAAAGGAAGAGGAGTGCATGGGTAGAAAGTGCTGAACTTCATGCAGAAAAATATAAAAACCCCTGGGGCACCAAAGAGTTGTACCATCTCTCACTGGAAATAGCTCATAGTTTCCTGAGGTCCCCACCCAAAAGACCACATGTAACCTCTTCCTCTACTTAATGTATACCTGCTGGTTGCCTTCTGTCTTTCTTCTACAACACCTAAATTTAGCCCTTTCTGACCTACCAACAACCTCCATGCCTACATGGCAACTAGGAACATAGGAAGACCACAGAACATGGTGCCTCCAAAATGGTCCTGAGATAGTAGGCTTTATCTAATGAGATGCCACTCTGGGCCATGTCACTGTTTCTTCTCACTCCTCGTCTCTGATGTCATCTCCTAACTGAGGTCTTCTCCAGTTACATTTGTCCTTCCCAATCCATTATCCAACCTATAGCCAAAGTGAGCTTCCAACGCACAAATCTGATCATTTTACTGTATGGTGTCATACCTGCTTTCCATCACTCTTAGATGACATCCAAATCCCTAACAAGAAGTATCTTGCACAGAGTCCTTGCGATAAGAAGGGACATGGTTAGCAGGAGAGAAGAAGACAAAGGGAAAGTGGTGGATGTGAGATTGAGAAGTGGCAGAGTCCAGTGTCTTTCACTACAGTGCCAACCTATAAGTTTGCCCCCCACTGGGAGGTTATTTGATTCATATCAGTAAATGACAACCCCAATCATCCTGTAGTTCATATAAAAATCCTGGATTTGTCTTTGACTTGTTTCTTCCTCTCAGACTCCAGATTGTATCTTTCAGTAAATTTTGACTGCTTGACCTTCAGAATATTTTAACCAACACCACCATCCATAGCCTGGTCCAAGCCTCCGTCACCTTACATGGAGAATCATCACACGGTCTTCCGTGATGAAATTGCTGCCTCCTCCTTTGCTTTCTATAGCCTGGTCTCTATATGCTGGGAAAAGAGAATCTCTCAACACCTAAGTCATAGCAGATAATTCGTCTGCCAGAATCTTATGATACATTCTTATCTCACTCAGTATAAAATCCAAGTCCTCACCAGGGCATACAGGGATCTACTCAAAGCTGCTATCTGATCTCACCTCTCCTTTTCTCTCCACTTCAGCCCACTGCCCTCCCTCTTGTTCCTTAAACACTTCAAACATACCTCTACTTCTAGGTCTTTATCCTTGCTGCCCTTTCTCAGCATATCTTTTCCCCAGTTATTCATATGACTTGCTTTCTAGCTTTATTCACATCTCAGTTCAAATGTCACTTTATCAAAGAAAACATCCCTGACCATCCTGCCTAAAATAGAACTAGTCATTGCTCCTTTTCCCATTCTCTTGCTTTAATATTCTCTTTATCATTTCCTACCACCTGGAATATTATTATTTTATTTTGTGTCTGTTGCTCCCCACTCCAACCTGCTCCAGTACAGTGTAAGTGGCATGAAGTCAGGGTCTGTACCTGCTCATTCTCTAAGGTATCCTTCATGCCAAGAGCAAGCCTTGTTACATAGAGAATGCCCACTTAATACTTGATATTGATAAATGAATATCTATCAATTCCTAGAAGCTATGGCTCCATTGTACTAGTGTTGTTCTCATCGTGTCCCCAAGGCAAAGCAGAGTTTGGCTTATAGAAGATACTTAATAAACATTGCTAAATTAATGAGTAAATAGAAGAATGAATTAATTAATAATTAGGATAGCTTATTGATCATGGGGTGAGGATCCTAAAAATTGTAGTGAAAGTGTTTAGAAATGTGAGACAGGGTAATGTGCCACCTAAGAAGTTCATTTGGGAAGAACAAATCAATACCCCAGTTTCAGATGCCCACAATTTGATTCTGGGCAGGAGACAGGGACAGGGATAAGGGAACATCCTGAAGTTTGGTAGTGAGGCACAAATTGGATCTATAGGATGGGACATTTGATGCTTTATCCTAGGGCATTAGAGCCTATGAACTTAGGCCTATATTGAGGATTAACTTTAGAAACAGGCAAGAGGGAATCTCCAGTGAAGTGTCAATTGGAAAGTTGAGTAGTGCAGAGTCTGGGAAAGGCAATGCCTGTGATGTGCATAGGGCATTTCCAAGTGGGTATTGGTTTTCTCAGGAAGATCTCACTTGGGTGGTCAAAGGAATTGTTGGCCCATGGGGAGCCTCATGACCTGGCCTGAACATGAGCCCAAGCCTGCTACAGAAGCATTGTGAATTTCAAGACATTTTTATAACCATGTCGGTACAACTACAGTGCCACATTTTACTGATCCACCTGAAATGCAAATAAGAAATCCTGCTTTGCTTCAGCAGCCGCCTTATCTCCAATTCTGCAAGAAGTCGATCAATAATGATTTTAGTTAAGATGCTGGGTTCTGAGGGACTGAATCTGAAAATATGTCTTGATATAAAGAAGGAAAGTAAATGGAGGGTGGTAGAGATATCATTCAAATTTCAGAGAACATACAAAATGAGATGTCTGTGCTACGTGTCCAAGAGTCATGAAGGAAAAGAAAGAAATCAAATTGGGCAGTTGGGTCAAGCATCAATTCAGGACTTAAAAACTGTAGGACTTTGAGATGGTACTTAAGATTTCTGAACATCTTGGATCAAAAAAATATTGTTTCCTATATACCTACTAAAACTCTATCAATAGAGTAATAACATCTGCATAGAATTTTATGAAGTACTTACATAAATTTGTTAATGTAATCTTCTCATTAATCCTATAGATTTGGAGTTCGTATCACTCCCATTTTACATAGGAGGAAAGTGAAGACTTGAAAGTGCAGAAGCCTGCCCCAGCTCACACACCTGTTGGAGGTGTCGGTGGTATTGTGACGACCCAACCACTCAGCTGTCCTCCTTTCAGAATTCTCTCCTGTGGGAGCAATGCTCCAGGGAGCATTAATTATATGAGAAATAAATAAACACTCTATAAATAATTAGAGACAACCCAAGTCTCTCTTAGTATAGGAATTGCCAGTAAGCAACTGGGATTGCAGGAATATCTGAATCCTACTCTATTTCCCAGCCACTCCTCTATGTGGCTATCTAGGAAGATGTATGCACAAGATCCATTGAAAAAAGACAAAGAAAGGTCTAGGTTATCCTGTGCTGAATGGATGCTCTGAACTCTTAGTAAACTGAACAGAGTTACAGGGCCAAGCTGGTAAAGTGGAGGGCCTCTCCAGCCCAGCTCTCAAATTTTATCATCAAACCACAGAAGATAGATGCAAAAGCATAGAAAAGCATGTGCATGTGTGTGCACACACACTTCTAAAGAGGCTTTAATCATAAAGAATGAAAGGAGAGAGAAGAGATACATGAAGCGTTTCAGCAACTTGTGATCCCATTTAATGGTCAACCTGAGCACTCAGCAGGGCAGGTCCAGGGCGAGGCAAGCAAGGCCCTATGGTGAGATGGTTAAGGAGGCTTAGACTCAGATTCATGTTGGCTACAGAGTCAGTGACTGAGAGTGAGTGCTTCCAGAAATGTTGCCCCCTGGGTGCTTCCCTGGCATCACCCTCGTCCCAGCTCTGCACTCAAGAGTGCTAAAAGCAAACCAATTTGATCAATAAGTTCTCCTCCTAGGGAAGATCTAGGCGAAGAGAGAAGTGGGGACTTCTGTCTCCATACAGAGCTAAGGGTGGACTTTCTCATTGCCTTCCATTTACTATTTCTCTGGACTCTCAGTCTTTCCCAAACTGTACTGTGTGCACGGATGGCCTGGGAATCTTGTTAAATCATATTCTGATTCAGTAAGTCTGGGTTAAGGCCTAAAATTCTGAATTTTTAACAAACTCCTATGTGGTGTTGATTTGTTTTGGTTTCACTTACCACTCTCTGAACAGCAAGGCCTAGAAATGATGGTTCTGAAGCCCAAGTGATAACCCATAGTAATTAACTCAGTTCTACCACCAAGTCAGCACAAAGCAAGGGGAATGGGACCTCTACAAGGTATGGGGCATTTGTGAGGGTCACCTGGAAACAGAAACTCAAGAGCCTGAAGGAATAAAATGCACATAGGACTCTGGATGCTGCAGAAATCTAGTTAGGTCGTAAGATTTGGGGACTTGACAAAGTCTGATTGAACCAATAAAGTTCTATTTGTTTCACACTATTTTCTTTCCAAACTGCTTTTTTTCAGATCCAACCATCCTGTCCTCAAAAAAGGTTTAGTTGTCTCATAGTGGTACTCAAATGGCAAATTGAGTCTTTTAGACACTTTGCACATGTATCAACTCTGCATAATTCCTGATAACTTATGTATGGAAAGTGACTCAAAATTCATTTAACTACCATTTTCAAACACTGTGATAACGGCACAAAAATGTATACTATTGCAGAAACAGTTTCTATTACATGTATATCTTCTTATTTAAAATATCTTACAAAAATATAAATAAGATTGAGCTCCTGCTTTGTAAAAAAATATCACGTGAAACATGATAAATTCTGTCTGAGCAAAAGGATCTCTTCTTCCACCAGACCCGTTTGCCTCTATATCTCTAATTCCCAGGAAAATGTCTCATACATAGCAAGTAGTTCATTATTATTTTAATATGTATGAATAAATTATTGGGAAAATAACCAGAGAGATGGAAATGCCATAGTGATGGTTCCACTTTGGAACAGTATTTTAGTCAGGATTGGGGAGAGAAAGACAAGGTACAATTCCTAGCAGTGGGGCCTGGAAAGAACTGATCGGGAAAGAAGTTTTTAAGTGAAGGGCTTGGATATTTAAAGCAAAATTTTCTTCTTGTTTTTGAACTAAAATATAGGGAAAAAGTAGGCGAGAAGCCCAAATATTCTGGCTGAGTCACTTTGGAGGGGCTCAAGGGAAACCTTCATTGCTGGTGACATTCCACCATTCAGGGCTCATACCATACCAGATACACCAGGAATAGCCCTAGGCAGGAAACCATTCTTGATTCAGCTATTGCAGGCTCAGGTTCCACATAGACAGTCTAACCTTATCCAAATAGCCTCAGAGCTCCTTACTTTCTCCCTCATCACTTATGAGTATTTATCTTCCTGTATATTTCACTTCCTCTACCCACTAGAACACGGGCTTCATGAGGGCAAGGCTTTTTGTTTCTTTCATTATTCCAGCATTAATAACAAGACCTGGCAATGGATCATTATTTAGCCATAAAAATAATGAAATATTGCCATTTGGAGTAACATGGATAAGGCTGGAGGACATAAAGTAAAGTAAGCCAGGCACGGAAAGACAAATATTGCCATTTCTCATTCAAATGTAGGAGTTATATGAGTTGATCTCATGGAAGTAGAGAGTAGAATGGTGCTTACCAGGAGCTGGGGAGAGGGGGAATGCAGAGAGCTTGGTTAATGGGTACAAGGACACAGTTAAACAGAAGAAATAAATTTTAGGGTTTAATAGCACAGTAGGGTGACAATAGTTAACAATAATTTATTGTATATTTAAAAATAGTTAGAAGAGAAGATTTGGAATGTTCCCAATATGAAAAAATGATAAATGTTTCAGGTAATGGATATCTCACTTACCCTGATTTGATCATTACACATTCCATGCTTATATCAAAATATTATATGGACCCCATAAATATGTACAATTATTATATATCAATAAAAAAGAACAATGCCTGAAACAAAAAGATACTCAATAAATAATTATTACATGAATAAATTAATGGAGGACAGAATGTATGAAATGAATGCACGAATGAACCAGACAGAGGCTTTGTAGGAGGCTTACAGTACCTAACTTTGAATCAGAATTGACCGATGCAGAGGGCCAAGATATGAGCTCCCAGCCTCAGAAGAAATTACAAAACTAATTGAGAAAACGTGGCGGAAACATAACAATGGTTAAATAAGGATATAGGAATTAAATAGCAGAGTAACAGTTTCAGAAAATGATAAACACTTTTGGCATCTTATCTTAGGTTATTTAGTTGTGAAATGAATGTAGAAAAGGAAAAGACAGAGTCATGTGGAGTAACCACAAAAGAAGTTTTAGAGATAGGTTTGATATCACTTTTTAAAAATTGTTCACAAGTCTTCGAGATCTTTTCCAAAGAGTCAAAATCATGAAGATCAAAACCACAAATGTCTACTGTCTGACAATGCTATCAATTTCATTTTAAAGTTTGCATGCAAATGCCATTTAAAACATTGTCTTAAAAGACAGATGATTGGGCCAGTCTAGCCTAAGAGATTCATGAGATTCACCAGTTCTTTAAAGTCATAGGAAACTATTGCAAGGAACAAGGAAGCTCAGGATAGAAGGAGAAATGGCCTCCTTGGCAGCACCAGACAGCTCCCTGAGCCCAGGTGACTTTTGGTGGGTAGGCTTCAGAAGTTATCTAGAAAGTTGCTCAGCTTTGCTCCATGTAAACACCTTGGGTACGTGGCCTTCCATGTCTTTGTTCTACATTTATAAAAGAGAGGATGTGATTAGTTTTTGTAGCTAGCAATTAGCAGGAAGTGGCTCAGTTGATCAGAATTCTAATTAATCACCACAGAGGCAGTAAAAATGTCTGATGCCCAAAGCAGACATGGGGGCTTTTTCTACCAATGCAACGTTCAATGTGTTGTAGTTCCTTACAATGCCTTCTGGAGTGGGTGATAGCAACCACAGGGAGGGAGGATTACTGGGACTCTTTTCCTCAAAAGACATCTGCATGCCAGGGAGCTACAAAGATGTTGTCAATTTCTCTTTATGGGCAGCAAGATGTTTCTAAAATAATTTCTAAGTTGCTTCTTACTAAAGTCATTATGTCAAAGATAATCTGTTAAAAATTTAAGATGATATTAAATTCATGTTTATCTGATAGAGAATCATTGTACATAACTTTTAAGTCACACATAGCTAATGACTACATCATCCTGATGTTTCACTCATCTACCCGCAAGAGAAAATTTCTTTTTTTCTGATTAGGAGGAATTAATCATGAAAACTCAATATACATAGGAATAAAACAAAACTATGCTATTGTCCTCTGTAGCTCTTCTATGTGAAACAAATAAAAGATAACTTATTGGGAGCTAACATTGACAGAAATCATTTCATTAACTAGATAGGGGAAAGCAAATATACTAATAATAAGTCCTTAATTGGAAATGCCCATTGCTAGAAAGTTTGAGAATCCTGTGAGTGAATTTTGACATCAAGTTAGTCTGAAGCTACATTGTAGTGCTCAATCTCATAAGGGTTCTCACAGAAAAATTTGGCTGTAGAACAGGAGTCAGCACGTATGGTTATGCTGTGACTAGTAATTAATAAGGGATAGTAAAGAAGATATTAACTTTTAACTTCAATTTCTCTAAAACTATTCATACATGTAGAAATGTAGAGTTCCACATGCACATTGCATATATAGCTATTTATGCACACCTATACATACAATCTTTAAAATTATTAAAACTAAAATTAGGGGGGAGGAGCCAAGATGGCGGACGAGAAAAGCCGCAGGTCAGAGTGTCTCTGCAAAAAAGACGAATTTTAGAAGAAAGAGAAAAACATAAGCTAGCAGAGAAACATAGATAGTGTGAGGGTCAGAAGGAAGGGTGCTGAAACTACAGGAGACTCCATGGGAAGACATTGCAGACGAGAACTGGAAGGACAATGGTCCCGAGAGGCTTGGAGACCAGTGACAAGGGTAGGTGGAGTGGTTAACTTCCCCCTTCCTTGCATCTCAGACTGTTGGTGGGCTCCTGAGCAGTTGGAGAGACCTGCCGACATCAGCCCAGAGACGGCTGCCGCCAGCGAGCAGTGGCCTCTTGCGGACTCAGCGCCGGGCTCCCAGCCCCCTCAGGGCACCTCCCCGGGCACAGACCCGAACGTATCTGCAGACGCCATAATGCTCCATTCTATCCTTCGCCCTCCCTACCCATGGGTGCCCAGAGAGACAATTTAGCCATCACACAGAGGCATCTCCAAGGAACAGGACCTTTCCTTTTGGGGCTCTACAGCAGACTGAGGAATACTCAGACTGCGAGTTCCCTACCCGCCAGCCCTCCCAGGTGCTACTTGCCTGGGGAGTCCAGGAGAGTGAGGAAAATCCCGGGGTCGAGTGAAATCGATCTAGATTGGGCACCCTGTAGGTGATTCAGGACCAGCACCCCTCCCCCTGGCAGGGTCAGAGATTGATCTCCAGGGTCCAGAGGACAGGCCTGCAGACCAGATACCGTACACCCAGGTCACTATCGCACTGTCCCGGGGCACAGAAGAAAGATCTGTGAAAGAGCCTACTGAGGAGTGTGTGCCTTCAGGGGCAGATCAGCATGCTAGAGTGGCAATCCTCATCCCAAAAGAGGGCCATGCACCCAGCTCAGGCTATGATCCTGGGTACGGAACCTCCCAGCCCACATCACAGCGAGGGGAGATCCATCGGCCTGAAGTCCCACTTGCTGGCAGAGGCCTGGGAGAGGCTATGGAGAGGCGGAGAGTGGAGGGGAGTGAGACCTGCTCAAGATTGCGAGTCTCAGACAGCCCCACCCCCCAAGACCAGACTTTCAGCTAAGTGGAGCCATTTCAGCCCCTCCTGCCAGCTTTGCAAAGAAACAAAGGGCAGATCTTTGACCCCTGCTATCAGCAGTTGTGGAGCCTGAGGGCAGGCTTACCCAACCCAGCCCCACCCAGACTCAATCCCGGTGCTGCCCCCACTGCGGTGGAGAATAAGGATACACCTGGAAATGTCAGGGCCCCACCCACCACCCGAGGAAAAAAGGGCCTCTCTGGAGGAATAAGATCTAGCTACGGGACCCAAAAACAGCACTGCAGATCGTTCCTCCCTGCAAGTGCCACCTACAAACAGGGAGGTGATCCTGCAAACACTTTTACTGCATCTACTGATTCATCATAAAGGGTGTGGTCGAAGCTCACCCACAAACACCATCTACTGGCTCAGAGACTAAACAGGGCGTGTCATTATACAAACGAAATCTAAAGGCAAGAAGGAACAACTGATCCAGATGGGAAGGAACCAGCGAAAGAACTCTGGAAGTATCAAGACTAAGATGGAGAGCACACCCCCAAAGAGGAACAACAGCTCCCCAGCAATGGACATTAACCAGCTCAGAACAGTAAAATGACAGAAGAAGAATGTGAAACATGGATTGTAAGAAAACTGAATGATATGCAAGAAAAAATGGATAACCAAGAAAAAGAAACCACACACAAAAAAATCCAGAACTTGGAAGAAAAATTCACTAAAGAAATTGAAATATTAAAGAAAAATCAAACTGATCTCCTGGGAATAAAGGACTCATTAAGGGAACTACAAAACACTGTGGAAAGCCTCAAGAACAGGGTAGATCAAACAGAAGAAAGAATCTCAGCGACTAAAGACAACTCCTTCCAATTAAATAAGTCAGTCACAGAAATCGAGCAGAAAATTAAGAGAAAAGAAATAAGCCTACAAGAAATGTGGGATTATGTCAAAAAAACAAACCTGAGGGTGATAGGGGTTCCTGAAGGTGAAGAAGAAAACAGTCAAGGGCTGGATAAGCTATTTGAAGAATTAATAGAGGAGAATTTTCCAGGCCTTGCTAAAAATCTAGATAAACAGGTACAAGAAGCTCAACGGACCCCAGGGAGATTCAATGCCAATAGGAAGACACCATGTCACGCGGTCATCAGATTGACCAAAATAGCCACTAAAGAGGTCCTTCTATGAGCTTTAAGGTGAAAGAAACAAGTGACATACAAAGGAAAGCCCATCAGAATAACTCCAGATTTTTCAACTGAAACCCTACAAGTAAGAAGAGACTGCGGCCCCATTCTCACTCTTCTGAAACAGAATAATGCCCAGCCTAGAATCTTGTACCCTGAAAAACTAAGTTTCATATATGAAGGAGAAATAAAGACATTCTCAGATGAGCAAAGACTGAGGGAATTCACGAAGACAAGACCAGCTCTCCAACAAGTACTCAAAACAGAATTACACAAGGATCAGCACAATAAACACTCTCAAATGTGAAACCACTGAAAAGTTAAAGATCAAAGGCTAGATTCCACAATGGCTCAAGACAGAAAACAAAGCAACAAAATACAACCCAACAGAATGAACAGTAATTCACCCCACTTATCAGTTCTCTCAATAAATGTGAATGCTTTGAACTCCCCTCTCAAGAGACATAGACTGGCCGAATGGATAAAAAAAACAAGCCAAGCATCTGCTGTCTCCAGGAAACGCATCTAACCTGAAAGGATGCATTTAGACTCAAAGTTAAGGGGTGGAAATGAATATTTCAAGCTAATGGAAGCCAAAAGAAGGCTGATGTGGCAGTATTGATCTCAGACAACTTGATTTTTAAATCAACAAAAGTAATGAAAGACAAAGGGGGTCACTATATAATGGTGAAGGGTACAGTT
>NW_012147886.1:2843090-2870936 GCF_000956105.1 Propithecus coquereli | reverse complement strand
AGGGCAACATACGTAACCTAAACATCTGTACCCCCATAATATGCTGAAATAATAAAAAAAAACTAAAATTAAATATAGAAGTTCAATGTTGCTATAAAATTTACATTTTTAATTTTAAGAGATAGCAAGGGAGAAAGTATATCAACCATTTCAAATAACCATGAATGAATGAACAAATATTATTATTTGAAGATGGCGATCACAGGTGAGGCCCTTATTGCCACCTGGTGGCAGCATACCCTAATTGAAATATTAGTTTTTGAGTGAAATTGAGAAGCCTAAACATAGAAAGTGACAAAGTCATATCACATAAGTTAATAAAATTAACACACATCAGTTATTAGAGGATCTTATAAGCCCTTGTAATTTGAATGCTGTATTTCTATTTTCATTTTCTATTTCAAGTGAAAAGGAGAAACACGAGTCTCTGGTCACCATGGAGCATACTTTGGTTCAAGTCTGGTTTTCCATAGACTATATCTGAGAGTGTTCATTTAATGAACCTTGAAGCTGTTTTACCCATAAAGTGGTCCAAGGCCTATTCAGATTCCATATTGACTAAAATGGTTTAAAAAATGTTTTATTGCATCATTTCTACAGGCATAGTATATTGAAAATTACGTTGGTTATAGATCTAGACTGGTAGTGTAATAACTATCCTGTATTCCTGTATTCCACAATTCTCTGTAGTTCAATGGATTCATGCATTAAATTATTTACAAAAGGCAATTTCATTAAACTAATCCCAACATCTAGGCCACGATTCAGACAAATTACATCAGAATCTCTGAGGATGGAAATTGACATCAATACTTTTGTTAAAGATTCCCAGGGGTTCCAATGTGTAGCTGGTGTTGAAAACAATTGAACTGAAGTAAAAAGAAGGCTGAATTGTGGGCAAAGGAAAGATGATTTTCCCATTTAAAATTTGGTAAATTTATAGCAAAGCTAAATATAAAATCCAAGTGTATATTAAAAATATGCAGCAAAAAAATCCAAAACGCTATTGGTATCTATCCTCCAAAATTATTCTTTTGATTACTGAAGAGTAATGAAAAGTGAAGTAGCTTTAATTGATAACTTACTGTGTAGGTGCTTTCTATTTACCTTTTGTGCAAATACATTTCATTTAATCTCCACCCACATCTTTACCTACATGGTAAATAGATGTTATTATCCCTATGCCCCTTACAGTTTCAGAAACCAAAGCAAAAATAGACTAATTAGCATAAGATCATACAAGTTGTAAATGCATAAAATGAATTTAAAATTAAGACTAAGGACTGGCACTCCTCTCCCTGACATGGTCAGGAACCAGTCTTTGGGGGCTCAGAGACAGGTCCATAAGCCAGCCCTAGCACCCTTGGCTCTTGATTGAAAGGCCTGATAAGAAGGAACCAGCAAAATAACTCTAGAAATATTAAAAAATCAAAGTGAAAGGACACCCCCAAAAGAAATCAATACCTTTTTACCAATGGTAAAAAGATTAAAATGATAGATGAAGAATTTCACATATGGATTGTAAGGAAGCTCAATGAAATACAAGAGAAAATGGAAACCCAACACAAAGTAATCACAAAAACAATGCAGGAAATAAATGAGAAATTCTATAAAGAAATCAAATTACTAAAAAAATAACAAACAGAACTTCTGGAAATGAAAAATTCATTCAGGGTTTACAAAACACAGTGGAAAGCCTTAAGAATAGGTTAGATCAGGAAGAAGAAAGAATCTCAGAGCTTAAAGATAACACTTTGAGCTAAATAAGTCAGTTAAAGAGAAAGAATAGAGAAATAAGAGGAACAAAAAAAGCCTGTAAGAAATGTGGGATTATGTAAAGAGGCCAAACATAAGAATAATAGGCATCCCAAAGAGTGAACAAGAAAATACACAAGAGTTGGAAAATCTATTAAAGGAATAATTGAGGAAAATTCCCCTGGCCTTGCTAGAAATCTAGATATCCAGATACAGGAAGCTTAAAGGACTCCTGGGAGATCGGTCACAAAGAGGCTATCACGATGATACATAGTCATTAGACTCACCAAAGTGAACACAAAAGAGGCACTACTATGAGCAGTAAGGCAAAAAACTCGGGTAACTTACAAAGAAAAGCCTGTAAGACTAACTGCAGATTTTCAACTGAAACCTTACAAGCCAGAAGAGATTAGGGCCTCATTCTGAGTCTTTTCCAACAGAATAACAGTCAGCTTAGAATTTTTTATCCTGAAAAACTAAATTTTCTTATATAAGGAAGAAATAAAGACTTTCTCAGACAAGCAAACACTGAAGGAATTTGTCAAGACCAGACTTTCCCGCAAGAAGTATTCAGAACTGCGTTATACATGGATCAGTACGATAGACACTCAACAGTGTAAAATCACCCACAAGATAAAGATCAGAGTCCAGATACCAAAATGACTCAATAGGTAAAACAGAGCAATAAAGTTCTACTCAACAGGATGAAGAGAATTCCACCCCACTTATCAATTATTTTAATAAATGTGAATGGCTTGAACTTTCCACTCAAGATACATAGGCTGGCTGAAAGGATTAAAAAAAATATGATCCAAGTATTGGCTGTCTCCAGGAAAAACATCTAACCCACAAAGACTTATTCAGACTAAAGTTTAAGGGATAGAATATAATATTCCACACAAATGGAAAACTAAAGAAAGCTGGTAGCCATTCTCATATCAGATAACATAGACTTCAAATCAACGAGAGTAAAGAAAGACAAAAATAGTCATTATATAACTGTAAAGAGAACCATTCAACAAAAAGACATAACAATTCTAAATATTTATGCAACTAACACAGGTGCATCCAGATTCATAAAGCAAATCCTACATGATCTAAACAAAATAAACGGCAGCATGGTAATAGCTGGGGACTTCAACACCCCATTAACAGAACAGGATAGAGCCTCCAAATGGAAAATAAACAAAGAAACAATGGACTTAAACAGAACTCTAGAGTAAATGGGTCTAACAGACATCTACAGAACATTCAACCCCCAAACTACTGAGTATACATTTTCCTCCTCAGCTCATGGAACATTCTCTAAAATTTATCACATCCTAGGCCCCAAAACATGTCTCATATAATTTAAAAAAATAGAAATTATACCACGTATCTTCTCAGAACACAGTGGAATAAAATTAGAAATCAACTCCAACAGAAACACTGATCTACACACAAAGACATGGAAACTAAACAATCTACTGCTCAAAGAGAGCTGGGTCAAGAAGAAAATTAACATGGAAATCAAAAGATTCTTTGAACTAAATGATAAAGGGGATACAAAAATCAAAATCTGTGAGATACAGCTAAATCAGTCCTGAGAGGAAAATTCATAGTCCTAAATGCCTAAATCCAAACAACAGAAAGATCACAAATCTACAATTTAATGAATCATTTCAAGGAACTGGAAAAGGAAGAGCAAACCCATCCCAAACCCAGTAGAAGAAAAGAAGTAACAAAGATCAGAGTAGAACTAAATGAAATTGATAACAAAAGAATTAGACAGAAGATTAATGAAAAAAAACTTGGTTCTTTGAAAAGTTAAACACATTAAAAGAACTCTCACTAGATTAACCATAAGGAAAACAGAAAGGACTTTAATAAGATCAATCAAAAATCAAAAAGGAGAAATCACAATTGATACCATAGAAATACAAAATATCATCACAGAATACTATAAAAACCTCTATCACATAAACTTGAAAATGTTGAGGAAAAGGAAAAATTTTTGGAAGCACACAGCATTCCTAGGCTCAATCAGGAAGAGATAGAATTCCTGAACAGATCAATATCCAGTATCAATATTTAAGCAATAATAAAAAACCTTCCAAAAAAAAAAAAAAAGTCCTGGATCAGATGATTTCACATCTGAATTTCACCAGACCTTCAAAGAAGAACCAGTACTTATACTACAGAAATTATTTTAAAACATAGATCAGGAAGGAATTCTCCCCAACTCATTTTAGAAGGCCAATATCACCTTTATACCAGAGCCAAGAAAGGACACAACAAAAAAATAAAACTACAGACCAATATTCCCTATATTCTATGAATATAGATGCAAAAATTCTTAATAAAATCTTAACAAATTGAATTCAGTTCATCCCAGAGATGCAAGGATGATTCAACATATGCAAATCTATAAATATAAGTCACCACATAAGTAGAAGCAAAAACGAAGACCTCATGATCCTCTCAATAGATGCAGAAAAAAGCATTTGACAAAATCCAGCATCCTTTTATGATAAGTATGCTTAACAAAATAGGCATAAAAGGGACTTACCTCAAAATTATAAAAGCCATATATGACAAACCCACAGGCAACATCATACTGACCAGGAAAAAGTTGAAAGCATTCCTGCTTAGACATGGAACCAGACAAGGTTGCCTGCTATCACCACTTCTATTCAACATAGTGCTGGAAGTCCTAGCCAGAACAATCAGAAAAGAGAAGGAAATCAAGTGTATCTAAATGGGGAAAGAAGAGATCAAACTATTGCTCTTTGCTGACAATATGATCTTATATCCAGAAAACCCTAAAGATTCTGCCAATAGATTTCTGGAATTGATAAACAAATTCAGCAAAGTTTCAGATTACAAAATCAATGTACACAAATCATTAGCATTCCTATACACAAACAATAGCCAAGCTGAGCATCAAATCAAAGACTTAATACCTTTCACAATAGAAACAAAGAAAATAAAATACCTAGGAATATATTTAACTAAAGAGGTGAAAGACCTCTACATGGAGAAGTACAAAATGCTGAGGAAGGAAATTGTAGTGGATGTAAACAGATGGAAAACATATATGCTCATGGATCAGCAGCATCAACATTATTAAAATGTCTATATTATCCACAGTGATCTACAGATTCAATGCAATCCTCATGAAAATATCATCATTTTTTTAAGATCTAGAAAAAATACTTCTTTGCTTCATACAGACCCAGAAAAGACCTTAAATAGCCAAAGTAACCTTAAGCAAAAGAACAAATTAGAAGGCATCACTTTACCAGACTTCAAGGTATATTACAAGATTATTGTAGCCAAAACAGCCTGGTACTGGCACAAAAACACAAATCTATGGATCAAAACAGAGAACCCAGATATAAAACCAGCCTCAAATTGTCATCTGATCTTTGACAAAGCAGAAAAAAACATAAACTAGGGAAAAGAATCCCTAACTCGATAATGATGCTGTGAAAACTGGATAGCCACATGTAGAAGGCTGAAACAGGATCTGCACTTCTCACCACACACAAAAATTAATTCACAATGGATACCACACTTAAACCTAAGGCATGAAACTATAAGAATTCTAGAAGAAAATGTTGGCAAGACTCTTCTAGATATCAGCCTAGGCAAAGAATTTATGAATAAGACCCTAAAGGCAATCACAGCAAAGAGAAAAAATGAAAAATGGAATGTGATTAAATTAAAAAGCTTCTGTACAGACAAGGAAACAATCAATAGAGTGAATACACAACCTACAGAGTGAGAGAAAATATTTGCACACCATACATCTGATAAAGGGCTGATAACCAGAATCTACAAAGAACTTAAACAAATCGGCAAGAAAAAAATCAAAAAAACCCATAAAAATGTGGACAAAAGATATGAACAGAAGATTTTCAAAAGAAGATAGACTAATGGCCAATAAACATATAAAAAATGATCAACTCTAATCATCAGGAAAATGTAAATCAAAACCACAATGAGATATCACCTAACTCCAGTAAGAATGGCTTTCATCAAAAAGTCTCAAAACAACAGATCTTGCTGTGCATATGGAGAGAAGCAAACACTTACACATTGTTGGTTGGACTGCAAACTAGTACACCTCTGTGGAAAACAGTGTGGAGATACCCCAAAGAACTAAAAGTAGACCTACCATTTGATCCAGAAATTCACTATTGGGTATTTACCCAAAGAAAAAAAAAATTATAAAAAAAGACATCTGCACTCGAATGTTTATTGTAGCACAATTCAAAATTGCAAAGATGTGGAATCAAACCAAGTGCCCGTCAATACATAAGTGGATTAATAAAATGTGGTATATGTATACTATGAAGTGCTATTCAGCCATAAAAAATGGTGAATACCTTTTGTAACAACCTGGATGGAACTTGGGACCATTCTTCTAAGCAATGTATCATTAGAATGGAAAAACAAATATCACATGTACTCACTATTAAATTGGAACTAATTGAGCAACACCTATGTGCACATAAAGCAGTAAAACTCAATGGAAACCAAGTAGGGGGAGGGGGAGGGGCTAGGTAAATTCACACCTAATGGGTACAATGCACGCTATCTTGGTGAGAGGCACACATAAAACTTTGACTCAAACTGCACCAAAGCAAATCATGTATCCAAAACATTTGTACCCTATAATATTCTGAAGTAAAAAAATAAATAGATAAACTTAAGACTAACTCCAAATCTCATAGATATTTCCATGACACCTTGCTCAATTCAAATTTCTTAAGAAACAGAATAGCCATCAGACTTCCAAGGATCTCCTTTGATTCATAATCAACTTCTTTTCAAAGCTGACAAACCACTAGGGCCAAAGCCTTAACAGTTGTGCCCTAGCCAGGTTCTAAGCTTGTAGATGTAATTGATTTAGCAACAGGAATTTTCACTAGCACTTAACAGGTTTAGAGACAGAAACTCAACTCAGTGATTCATCTGACTTTCTCTAGATGTCTTCTCCATTTTTACCCACCAACCTGGTCAAAGAAACCCTACTTCAAATGCAAAGAAGGAAGTAGGTCAGCTGATTAGGAGTTTAATGAGTCAAAGACAGATTTTCAATGATCGAAAGAATTACTTTTTCAGCCATAAATAGACTGCCCCAATAGTTTCAAAAAGAGGTGGTTTACAGTGTCGGGTTCACCGTGCCCTCTACTTTTGTACTTTTCTCAGACACCTGAGCTATTTCACTTTTTCGTACTGGGTATCTTGATACTCCAATTAGTCAAAGAGTACAACAGGATTTACAGCATATTATGTATGCTTAATGTAGGTCCCTGCCCCAATGAGTTTGCATCTGGTAAAAGAAAAAAAATCTATGCACATGTGCAAGTCTAATGATGTTATTTCTCAGCTCAAAATCCTTCCAATCATTTTCTTTTGATTTTAAGGATAATAACTGAGGTTTTTGACATATTCTGAAAAACCCTGATTGATATGGACCTTGTCTGTCCTTCCATAGACTTCCAAGATTACTTCTATGTTGTTATTGCTCTTTTGGTTTTCCAAACATGCCTTCTTCCCTCCCCAGGACCTTTGCATATGCCTTCCCCTCCGTCTAGAATTCAGTCCCAGCTCCTATACTTTTCTTGGTGTATCAGTAATCAAGTGCCATGTAACATACCATGCCCAAACTCGATGTCTTAAAATCACAGTCATCTTATTAGCTCATGATTCTATGATCAGCAATTTGGGCTAGGATCGGCAGGGTGCTCTTCTGTTGTTATCATCTGGAGTCTCTTTTGCAGCTTCAGGCATCTGCACTGGGGCTGGATGATCTAAGATAGGCTAACACACAATTGGCACAGCTGTCAACTGTTTGGGCTCAGGTGACTTAGCTGGAAAAGCTCTTCTTTTATCTACTGGCTTATCCTCTGGTAGACTAGACTAGATTTCTTCAAGTGGTAGCCTCAGGAAAGTGTTCCAAGGGAGCAAGAGCAGAAGCTTTTACTTCTTCCTCAGTTTTTTTTTTTTTTTTTTTTTTGAGACAGAGTCTCACTCTTTTGCCCAGGCTAGAGTGCCGTGGTGTCAACCTAGCTCACAGCAACCTCAAACTCCTGGGCTCAAGCAATCCTTCTACCTCAGCCTCCCGAGTAGCTGGGACTACAGGCATGCGCCACCATGCCCGGCTAATTTTTTCTATATAGTTTTAGTTGTCCAAGTAATTTCTTTCTATTTTTAGTAGAGACGGGGGTCTCACTCTTGCTCAGGCTGGTTTCGAACTCCTGAGCTCAAACAATCCGCCCGCCTCGGCCTCCCAGAGATTTCCTCAGTTTTTTTGGATACAGCAAGTCAAAGGCAGCCCACATTCAATGGATGAGGAAATGAATTCTACTTCTTCCTAGAAAAGGTGGTCATTTTTTATCTACTATACCTGACTGACTAATGCCACTGCTTCAGATGTTGGTCCTCACATCTTTTCTACAGAAAAACATTATTCGGAATCATTAAATATAGTAAGACCCTCTGTTATGTGCTCTCAAATCACCCTACTCCTTTTCTTTGTAGCATTGGTCTCATTTTATAAGCAAACATTTATTTGTGTGGTTATTTGATTAAATCTGGTTTCTCTCCTGAACTGTGAGCTCTATGAGGGCAGGGAAATGGTCTGTGTCTTCAGTGTCCACCACAAAGCCAGGCCCAAAGTCACTATTCAGTAAGTGTTTGTTGATGAACACATGAACGTGAAAGTAAGTTAGTTGTAAGGTGGTTTGGAAGGTGGACCGACCACTTCTCAGCTGTGGGAACCTCATCAAGTTACATAACCACTTTATCATTCAGTTTTGATACGTATATACACATAGTAGGTGCCAATAAATATCCTTGAAAACAACATGAGGTAAATCACTTAATTTTTAATGAAAAATAATATACATTTCATCGTCATATATTTTTAGGGCATGAAAAGTCACCAAAGAAAACCCAGGAAATTGTTAACTCCTACACTAATCAATACCAGCACATTTATAAATACTGTTCTAACTAATTTTGTGCTATTTATGTATAAACAGGGGCAGAAGTAGGATGATAAAGAAAGACAGGAGCCTTAGGTCAGCTACTGACAGTCTTTGTAACCCTCAGGTGGCATGTGTCTTTTTTTCTAGCAGGTGGAGAGAATTTCCCAGAGCTAATCTACTATCTTGTCAAAAATACCCATGATTTGTCAGTTAAGCCCCTGATATTTTTAGTGCTGGAAAATCTGTCAGAATGGCCAAAAAGGCTCATATTTTACAGACTATGAGAAACAAAACCACGGAGGTAGACTGAAATGAAACACAGTCATGAGTAGTAAGTTTGAGGTTGACTGCTCTTTTAAATAAGAAACAAACCTGTTTCTTCTGTTTTTCCAGTGGTGTCAGTCTTCAGGGGCCCTCTTTACTTTGTACTCTTTGAGAGTCAGAAATATACCTACCCATCTCTGGTTTCCTGCTATTGTGTTTGAAATATGGATTTCACATATTTAGGGTAATCACTGGGCTAATTTCGTCAGTAAATTTGACCTTCATAAGTTAAAAATACTCAAATTTCAGAAACTCAATGCTCTGTGGGTTACAAATGATTGACCACCATGCTGTTCCCACTGGGGCAGACATCTTTTGGAAATCCTGAAACATAGGTACTATTTTTTCTTCTCTTGTATTCTCTCTCTTTTTGATTTCTCCAAAGCACTGCGTGGCAGAAAAAAGTTTCAAAAAGCATGAGAGAGTTATATCAAAGATAAATAGCTCATGCTAAAGGTTTAAAATATGTCTGGACTATAAACTCTCATGATTTCAGCATTATTTGGATGAGAAATGTATCAGTTTAGGCTACACTGTGGTAACAAATAAACCACACTTGTAATGGCTCCACACAACAAAACTTTCTATTGCATCATTACATAACAGTCCAGGGAGGTTGCAAAATAAAGTATGTGTTGGGAGTAGGAAGTTTTGCTCTGCAGTCATTCAGGAATTGAAGCTGATAGTGATTCTGCCATCTTGAACATGTGGTGTGAGTGTCATTCTGATGGAGGTTGCTATCACAGTCGGCTAGAAGGAAAAGGACACAGAGAAGCCTGCATGGAAGTGGCCAAATCACACCAATTCACATTCGGTTGCCCTAGGGGAGAAGCCAGGAAATGCCATGTCTGTATGGGAAGAAAGAAGATGAAGATGGTCTTTGGTAAACAGTACCTCATGTAAGATACTGGAAAAAGAAAAACTTTCAATAAGAGAGCATTAGTCTTCAATATTTCAATATTCAACTTTCCATCAACTTCACAAAGTGACCCTTAAGTGTGCACTAGACCAGCTTTCACGCTGTTCTCAAAATACAGTGTTCTTCCAGTCTTTCTGTCTCTAGCTTCCCCATCTCTTCACCCTTTGCTCTGCATAGTGGTCAGGACCACTTTTCTAATTGTGTCTTCTTCAATCAATCACTCCTAGTTACTCCCTGGATAAAGTAGTATGACACACAGTGCACAAACTCCTTCCTAACCCAGCCCTTAGGCTGTATGAAGCAGAGGTTAGGAACACAATCTCTGCAACCAGACTGCCTGGGTTTGACTTTTTGTTTTGTTTACTGGTTTTCTTACCTCAGACTTAACATCTCTCGGAATTTCTTTCCTTCTCTCTAAAATGGGAATAATAATAATATCTACCTCATTGAGTTGTGAAGTTTAGTTGATTTTACACATGTAAAGCAGTAAGAATAAGAAAAACTTGTCTAAATTATAATTATTCTGTACCCTTACCTTACATGATTCTATCCAATGCACATCCCAACTCCGTTATGCACAGTGTCTAGAACAGCTACATCATCAACAAGAGTAACAATCACCCACACAGTGCTACCTAAGGGCCAGAAGCTGTACGATAATAAATGTTTGTTGTTCTAAGCCACTGAAGTTTGGGGTGATCTGTTACACAGCAATAGATAAGATAGTAAAAGGTCATGTCTAATTTATTTGACCTTTCTTGCCCAGTTTCTTGCAACCTTTGATTTTTCATCTGTCATATAGTGATATTTCCCCTTTTGCCCAATTTTTGCGAAGTACATTAAAGTATTACCCTAGACTAAGTCACATGTTACAGGGAATATGAAAGGGTTCGACTCAATGCCCAGCACAGAGAAGCATTTAGTAAACATTTCCATAGTCTTTCTTCCGGAACAAATCACTGCAGCTCTCTTCTCACTACAAGCTTGAGTTTCTGGCAATCAAGATGGTTTCTTTAATGGATTCTTACACATAATTATCAGACCCTGTATAGGTTGCTATCTGAGCAAATTGGGGGGGAAATCATTTTCTAGACTAATGCTCAGCATGCCTGAACAGCTTACAAAGGAAGCTGTTTCCACTTTTAGTGTCACACCCCAGGATTTTAGTGTCCTGTTTCTGAGAAACCATTTCAAAGCGCAGTAAATACAGTTCAAATGTATAAGGACTTGGTACATTGGTAACAAAGCAGATGCAACAAAAATGTGCAAACTCAGGGAAAATGTAAATTTGAAACAATAAGGCATTTCACATTGTCATGAAATGCTCCAAGGAGTGCACCAGAGCAGCGATTTATTAAGAGGACATATGAAAGTAAATTCAAAACTCCAAGTGCTGTGTGGGTTTCCATGGACCACTTTTTTACAATTGAGAGAGACTAGATGCTGATGAGCCTGTAATGATCTGTACTTAAAAACCTAAATAATAAACATTGCAAGGACTCAGTCAATTCATAATTATCCTCATGACAGTGACTCTCTTGGGATTTTGCTGATTTATTCTCACTTGGAAGGTGTGAATAGAGTAGACAAGTGGGGAAAATAAAACGTAAAAGAGGCAATGTGTCTCTCTGCTTGAGGAAAATTCACTTTGGACAGTACCTTTAATGCTTGCAGGGAAGCTAGATTGTTCTGTTCTTTTCTGTCCTTGTCAGTGTCTTTTCCTGAACTCATGTCAAAAGTATGCCTCCAAGGGAAAGCCACACAATGCTAATAATAATGGGTAAAATGTATTAAGCACTTTTGTGTTAATACATTTTGTTCTGTTCTCAGACACAAACATAAATATGTATATTATACACACACACACACACACACACACACACACACACACACAGATGCTCCTTGACTTACGATGGGATTATGTCAAAAAATCTTAAGTCGAACCCTTGTAAGTCTGTATATGTATATCCATTATTTATATTTCACAAATGAGGATACTGTGTTAATACTTTGTTCTCTGTTCTCAGACACAAACATAAATATGTATATTATACACACACACACACACACACACACACACACACACACAGATGCTCCTTGACTTACGATGGGATTATGTCAAAAAATCTTAAGTCGAACCCTTGTAAGTCTGTATATGTATATCCATTATTTATATTTCACAAATGAGGATACTGAGGCACAGGGAAGTTAATAATTTGGCCAAGATCATGCAGCGAGTAGGTACTATAGACAAAGTTCTAATCCAGGCACTCTGATTCTAGAGCCCGCCTTCTTAGTGTTATCTGAAGAATGGTAACAATGAAGAATAATGTAGAATAACAATTATTAAAAAGAAAATTTAAAAACCCAGATTTTTCATACTCTTTATAGTATACAATATTTTTACACATGAACTGTCTCTCATTCTGAGATGGGTCCTGATCTTTCTGACTTTCACAGATAGAGAAACTGAGACTAGAAGAGCTTGAGGATCTCAATGAATGCCACCCTGTGGGTGAGTGTGAGGGCCAGAAAAAAACCCACATTTATCATGCAAGCTTCGCTGCTTAATAGCTTGTGATACTGAGTGAGTTGTTTCACCTATACAAACCTCTCTCAACCAATTTCTTAGCTGATAAAGTGGGAATAATAATAGTTTCTCCCTAACTATTGGAGCATTAAATTAAGTTATACACATGTGTATATATATATAGCATTTAGCACAGTTCACGGTACATCTCAGGTCTATAATAAATATTTGTTATCATATCAGAAAAATAATCTCCATCATTGCTGGAGTTGAATTTTCTTTTTACATTATTGGAATGAAATTTCTCAACTGAGTTTCAGTTCTATCCAGTATTGGGTTATTCTTTAGCTGAGTTTTATCATTTCGAATGTATACTGCCTACTCTTAAAACTACCTACTGAAAAGAAATTCTTCTATGCTCAGTCTTTGAACGAAGAAAAACCCTGCTCTAGCAGGAAGCTGGTGAAGTGGAAAGGTGAAGTTTCACTTCATAAGCACTTTTCTTTCCCCTTGAAGGTGGACACTAATGATTTGTATGTGTGTGCATTTGTCTATGCAGTGCTCAAAAATTACAATTCTTTAGAGGGAACCATTGAAAACTAATCATTTAAAAAGCTTGAAAAAGGACATCTTGAAGAGCTCCTTGGTGCTAATTCATCGAATTTAGTAATGATTCAACTATGATTCTTTATTCAGATTCATTTCTTCCACAATATTAAATGCCATGAAGCTTCGCAGTATTGTATCCCAATGAGTGCGGATACTAAAGAAAAAGTAGGATGAGTGAGTGGGAGAACCCCAAGATGAGCCCACGCTAGCAGCTCTCTAAAAAGAAAGAAACAAATAAAACCCCACTGCACCCCAGCTCTTTGGAAAGAGTCACTTAACCTTGACAATTTCTGTACTTAATAGTGGATTGATAGGATCACCTATCTCAAATAACTGGAGATTTGCATGAAGTTTACTATCAACCTTACTACATCACTTTGCAAAACACTTTCACCAGCATAACCTCATCCGGCCCTTCCACTAATCTTGTGAAAGGAAAATTACTGTGTTCCCTTTTTATGGAGGAGGGAATTGAGCCACAAAGAGGTTGTTTACTTATGAACCGTGAGTCAGCAAGACTAAAAACCGGGAGCAATACCATCTTCCTTATCCAAATCTCCTGTTCTTCCCAGTATTATGAGTACCTAAACAAATTTAAGAATAATTACAGCTTAACGATAGTAAATAAATGTCCTCAGATGTCCAAAGTTTAAAAGTTAGGGTCATCTATCTATAAAATAAATTAAATACCACTCATTTAACAATATTCATTAAGCACATTCTATAAATAAGCATTAGGTCAGGAGCAGATATCAAATATGAGGTTCAATCTCTGCTCACAGAGATGAAATATACAATTTAGTTAGAGAAATATAAGCACGATAAAAAATGTGTATGGAAATTAGTCATTACTTTAGGACGATTTGTGCTAAGCCATAAGCTGTCTTCCTAGTTCTGCTGTATATTAATAATTGTTTTACCTTTAAGAATTAGGGCAAGAAGGGTACTTCATGGTGGGAAGATGTTCTGTGGAGACATAAGCATCCTCCTCTTAGAGAGTCACAATGCACAATGATCTGTCTCAAGTTCTGACAGCCCTGCAAAAAAATGAAAACCTGCGTAGTTTTTGTTGAATCAGTATCTTCTAAACATTTCATTATGAAACAAGTTTACTCACAAATCTTATTGAGGGTCTAGTGTCCTAGGAAAGAGTGATTTTCAAGCTTGAACACACATAAGTCTCTCTGGAAAGGTTGCTAAAATACAGATTTGAGGGCTCCACCCAGAAATTCTGATTCAGGAGATCTTGGATATAGCCTGAGAACTTGCATTATTGACAAACTTTCAACTGATCTGATGTTTCAGGATTGAGAACTTAATTTGAGTAGTATCTCTACAGAACAGTTTTTAAAATGTTTCCCTAGCATCTTAGAGCCTCTACTAGGGCCCCCTTTTTTTATTATTATATTTATGAATGCATGTAAATATTCTCTTCATTACATATACATATTTTCATTCCTATTACTGATGTACCAGAAAGAATATACATTCTCAGAAGGAAAAATGAAGGGAAGAGAGTACGTTTAGATGGCCTGTTAGGACCATAATTCAAATTCTGTGTCTACCATTATTAAGCTGCGTGACTTTGAGCACGGATGGGAGGGCATTTAAAATTGAGGGGAAATATGCACAAAGCCAAATGAGAAATGTCATATGTCTCTGCATACAGGGAACAAGCTATTTTTCTCAACTGGAGACAAGGAGACAGAGGCTGTAAGAAAGGGTTGGTTCAATTTCAAGGAACAGAACATATAGAACAAACTACTTTGAGCAATCAATGGGGATGTATTCGCTTATATCACTAAAACATCTAGAGGCCCAGCAGATTTCCAGTTAGGTTTGGTCTACAAGCCCTAGCCCCTCCAGGATGTAAGCTCTGAGCAGGCAGGGTTTTGTAGTTTGTTAACTGCCATTCTCTTGGTGTCCAGTACACTGCCTGCATTAGGGTAGGTCCTCAATAAATTCATGTTGCATGAAATGAATATATGTCCTCAAAGACATGGTTTCTTTCAGTGTTACCTCTGTCCTCATGGTTTCAACTTTATTATTATTCTGACTTGTCTCAGGGGTACAAGAAGGCAGCTATTAGCTTCAATCACTAAATACTTCTCTTTTCACATCTGTGAGAGACTAGCTACCTCTTCTATACACCAGTTTCCTCTTCTTCCTGAGCACACAACTAGTCTATATTTCACAGCCTTTCTTACAATCGGATGTGGCTATGCCACAAAATTCCAGACAATGGAATGTGAGTAGTAGTCATAGACACCACTTGCAGACCTAGAGCAGGCACATAAGGAACATATCTCCTCTTCTCCTTCCCTGAACTCCTGTTTGAGGCCAATAAGTACAGCAGCCTTAGCAGGTATATATTGAAGTTGGCAGAGCTATCATGGTTAAGCCTTTGTACATTTTTAGTTTTTTTGTCACTGTTGTTGTTGATACAGCAGTTTACCTAATAAAAAACTGAGTAGAAAGAGAAAAATAAAGCATTTTGTTCTGTGTCTCTCATCAGGAACATTGAGAGACGCTCTATTTAAACTGGCTTAGTTCATATGACCATCCCTGAGGTGAGGGGAAAGGAATGTGCTAATTGATTAAGCCAAGGTCACATGGTCCAAACCTGGAATTGTATTTGGGGGTCAGTTTTTCTAGAACCACATAGACACTCAAGTGGAAATCAGGCTGTGTTGACAAGGAGGAAGTAAATCTTAGAAATGCAACTACAAATGTCCAAGTTGGCAAGTTCCAAGTCAGGAAGGCCTTTCCATTAAGGAATTTGGATGTTATCTGGTGGGCAATTGGAGGTCATTGGCGTATTTTAAGCATGGGAGTAACATTGTCAGATTTTTTCAATTATAAAATGCTTTAGCATAGAGAAAATTACAAAGAATAATATAAGTAACAGATATGCACTCACTGTCCCACTTAATCAAATGTCATACTTTGCCATGCTTGATTCAGATTTTTTTTAAAGGAAACATTACAGATATTGCTGAAACATCCTCTGTACCCCACTGCTGACACACACCTCTCTTCCCAATGGTAACCACTTTATGACTTTGATATTTATCATTCCTATATATGCTTTAATACTATTGCTGATTTTTTTTTATATATATACACAATATATGGAGTTGTTTGTATGGTTTAAAACTTTATATCAAGTAGTATCACACGATTGAAATTTTTCTACAACTTGCTTTTTCTCAGCTCAACCTTTTTTAAGATTGCCAATGATAATATATCTTTATATCATTCGTTGCGAGTATAGTACTATTTTTCATTTTATGAATATGCCATGGTTCATTTATCCATTCCCCTAGGGATGAAGCTTCATGTTGTTTCCATAATTTTGTTATTAAATATAATGCCATTCTGAATATTCTTGGGCATATCTCATTGTGTGCATGTGCTGGAGTTTCTCTAAGGTATTCAGGGGTATATTACTGGGTCAAAGGCTATGCAAGTCTTCAGCTTTCCTAGATGTTATACCAACATGTACATGTATGACTGGTGTGATAGTTCCTCATGCCCTCCATTCTCTGATTCACATTTACATGGAGCACAAATGGCCAATGTACCAGGTTTACTGATGACAAGATCATTGCCAAAGCCTCTGTGAGAGATGCTGAGGATCTGAGATACAAAGACACAACAGAGACATAGTAAGGGGGGGAAAGAATTTAACACATTCATGAACAAAATCCATAAAATTTGGTGATCGATTATGGGGAAATAAGGAAGAGAAAGTAATCAAGAATGACTTAAGTTTCTAGCTTGAACACAAGGAGAAGCTTGCTTGTAGTGAAACTAATGATAAACTTCCTTTGAACACGTTGCCCTTGAGGAGTTTAAAGGAAACCAGAAAGCACTGTTCATGAGACATTTCAATATCTAGGTCTGGGGACTGAAAAGAAATACAAATTTTGAAGTCATCAAAATAGGTAAAATTGGAAGAGTTGGATCAGGGAAAATATACAGAATCACTAGAGAAGTGAATTAAGAAACTATGCATGGGAAACTAATATTTAAAGGCAAATAGAAGGAAGAGAAGACTGTGGGGAACACAGAGACTAAAGTAGGAGACAAAGTGTGTGATATTGTAGAAGCCAGAGGAATAGAGAGTTTCAAAGAATGAGCGGTCAACCACATTAAATGTGGTTTCACCAAGAAGGTGAAAACTGAAAATTAGATACTAGTGTTGCAATGAGGCCATTGAACCTATATGATAGAGGATTTCAGTGGAATGGCATAGGTGGAAATTACTGCAATGACATAAGGAATGAAAAGAAAAAGAGCAAATGCAGATAGCTAACTTTCTCAAGTTGAGTTCTTTGACAATAAGACAGAGATGGAGTTTGGGTGCAAGATGCTTTTTGAAAATCAATACATGTGAAAGGAAGGAGAATGAACCCAGGAAATTTGGCTTCAGAGTCCAAAATTCAAAGACTATGTCATAGTGTCTATCTTTGGGGGAAAAAAATCCCTATTTATTTTTTGTCACTGGAGTCAGATTCATCAAATCCATTCTGTGCCACTATAGTCACTAGTTTCATTCTGACAGCCTGGGTAAGATAACTAAAGTAAAAAGTTAGGATAGCAAAGAACATAAAAGGAAATGTTATATAGCCCCCTTCTTTGCCTTCTTTGATTTTCCCCATTGTTGCTATAATGAACACTTAGAAAACTATGAAGTAAACTTGTGCCTACAAATGAAGCTCCATGGTTATGAATTCTGAATCCCTAGAATATAAAGACCAATGGGGCCGACATACTACTAGGGACTGGAAGGCAGGCAAGTTTGCTGAGCCTGACCCTAGTGAAATAGCAATGATCATAGCATCCCTTCTTTATCTTGAGGTTGCTATGAATATTCAACAGGAAGCCCACTGTATTAAAGTCCTTGGCACAGCTACCGGCACGTGGCAGGACTCAGGAGGTGGTAGTTCTGAGTACTTTTCCCCAGGTACTGATGAAGGGGGAGGAGGGAGGGCAGCCAGCAGAGCCCTGGCTGCTCACTGGGGAGAGAGGCATGAGGCTGGGAACAACAGGGACCTGGAAAAAATGTCTCTTGTCTAAGAGAGACTTCAGTTAAATTTCAGTCAACTTTCTGAGGAGCTAAGAAGTGAAAGTTGAACTTGACTATCAAGGAACACACTGGTTGTTAGCTGGGCCCCCAGGAGGAAGTCAACAAGCTTCACCACATCTAACAACACCTACTGTTTGTAGCCCTTCCCCCATGTCACGCAGCTCTGCACCTTCCTCTTCCAACTGGGGAGGGAGATGAATGGGCACCAACAGGATATTACTTCACTTCCTTCCCTGGGATGAGAAGAGGTTGAAAAAATCAGCATGTATTAGACATCTACTATGTGATGGCTGCCTTATATATGCTGTTTAGTATTATTGTCCCCACTACACAGATAAGGACACTGAGGATCAGAGACTTGTTCAAGACACACATCTGGTCAACAGGGAACCAAGATTCAAAATCATGTCAGCCAGGTCCTCAAGTCCCTCTTCTTTCTACAACTACATCAGATGTTTCTCTAGGTAGTCTGGATATAAAATCATAAGTCATATGTGGAAGGAGGTGGCTGGCACTTGGAAGACATCTACTTAGGAGATGCTTCATTGCTTTACCTCTTTCTCTGCGCAGCCTCGAAACTTACTGCCGGGCAAGCTCTAGGAGTTTACAATCTGGAGGAGAGATGGACGCAATGTAATATGGCAAATACTAACCTAGAGGAATGCATGTGTGACTATAAGGAACAGAGGATTGGGGTCACCTAACTCAACATGAGGCTTCATGGAAGGCTCCTGAGCAGAAACCCCTGAGTCTTAAAGTGTGAGACTTGGCCAAAGAAAGAAAGAGAGGGAATTTCGGAGACAAGTAACAGCATGAATAAAAGCTAAAAGGCTTAAGGCAGTCTGGGGTCTTCTGGCAAATTACAAATAGTTGTCAGACTTACAGAATAAAATACAAGGTAGAGAGAAGGGAGAAGCAAAGCTGAGCAGACAGAGTCAGCTTACAAAGTGTTCTGTACAGGCTAAATTTCAGGTGCTTCTGTAAAGGTATAGGTAAAAAACTGGTATGAAATATTTTAAGACCTTCGTAGAATATTTTAAGACTTTTTGTAGACATTACATGAAACGCTCCTATATTTGGAGACAGCATCTGACATCAAATCAAACATAATAAAATGTATCCACATCACACATTGACACATTTATTCAACAAGTATTTATTGAGCATATACTGTATACTAGACACCCTCTTAGTTATCAAGTATCTCAGCACTAAACAAAACATAAAGCGCACTCCCCTCCTTAGAATGACAATAAAGAAAATAAGTGGATCATACATCATCTCAGCAGATGTTGTGTGCTATACAGAAATATATATTAAAGAAGAGGGTAGGAAGTGTTATAGGAGGGATTACAATATTAATGGGATGTTCAGAGAGTTATTACTGAGAAAGTCATGCTTGAGCAAACACCTGGAGGAGATGAGGGAGTTGGCCAAGCTGATATTTGGGGAAAGGCATTCCAGGGAGGAGGACCAGCCAGTTCAAGTTCCTGAGGGGAGTGTGTGCTTGGCATATTTAAGGAGTGGTAAGGAGGCTAATGTGGCTGGAATAGAATGATCAAGGGAAAAGGTGGTAGGAAATGAGGTCAGAGAAGATTAAGGGACAAGGGCTTATAAGGTTTTTAGATTTTCCTTTTTTGGAAAGGGGAGCCATTGGATAGCTTTGAGCTGAGGATGATATGATCTAATTCAGCTTTTAACTGGATACTTAATGGCAAGAGTTGGGGCCAGGGAACCAGTGAGGAGACTGGGGCAATAATCTGGACAAGAGGTGCGGTGGCTTGGACAAGGGGTTTAGCAGTGGAGTGCAGAGAAGTGACTGGAATTTGGATATAAGAAGGAGTGGGCAGGAGAGAACAGGATTTTGGCCTGAGCGACTGGAAAATAGATAGTGGGAGAGGTCTCGGGGAGACCAGATCCTCTGGCTTCAGTTTTGTATTGCTTTAGAAACATTTGAAAGAATTATGCTTCTGAGTTGTTTTATTGGCAAATTTTTCCATATGTTCTTACAATTTAAACTTCACCATATTTTGTATAAACAATTCAGTTGGGTTGAGTTGAGTTGACATGATATTGTTACATGTCAATACATATTGTAGATATTTCATTAGTATCTATTAATTTTTAATTCTTAGATTTTTTTTTAAATTTTATAACAATATATTTGTTTTTCGGATTTCAGACAGGCCACTGAAAATCTCCTGTAATGTTCCTATAGTCCTTGATGAATAAGACAGCCCAGCCTGTCCTCTTAGAGTTTGAAGTCTAGGGTAGGAAAAAAAATTAAAGGAAGAGCATGCATTTTTAACTAATATGGCTTAGGTTCTAAAGCTCACATAAATCGTTTCATTTAATTTTATTCCCCCATTTTAATGATGAGGAAACTGGAGCACAGAGAGATTGGTTGGCTTGCCCAAGATCACTAAACTCTTTGTCAGCTGAGCTGGGATTTAAAGTAGGAAACCTGGGTTTTCCCATGGATCATTGAAAATATACCAAAGGCTAAGCCACTTCTCCACTTGTGTTGCCCATTTTCACCATGTGAGTCACATGTGTAGTGACAAAGAAGGCTAGATGTTTGGGGTCTGTGAGTTCTGTGGATCTTAATGCCATATTTCTTTATTTCTGCCCTCTGTATCCTGAATTACCACTACTGTGAGCAGGTGTAAGAATCAAATCCCATTACATTGGTCTTGGGGGATGGGCAAACTCTTTGGACTCTCCTAAAATTCTATTTATTAAATATTGTTCATGTGAGTGACACAGTGATTGGGACGATATTTTCATTTCAACTTATCTTACAATAATATTCACTCCACATGCAAAACCAATAAATGTAATATCTTTGGAGTATTTCTGAGGGAACATGAGCACCAAGAAAAGAACAAGAGGTGAAAATACCTAGTGTGGAGCAAAAACCCACTTTGATGCAGGTACCCTCAGAGGCTCTGAAAGGTTAAAGTCACACAAGTAGCAAAATAGCAGTCTGGATCCAATGTCAGGTGTGAGTCCACAGCCCGTGTTTTGGAACTCTATCATATCTTCTCCCTGCTCTGGGAGTCAGAAACACTAACCTGACTCTAACCCAGATTCTGTTGTTATCTACTTGAGTGACACTAAGCAGACACATAACTTCCCGGAGTGTCAATATCTACATCTATAAATAAAGAAGGCTGGGACACTAAAGCCTCTTCTGTCTCTTTCAATCATAGGTTTTATAGGGTCTTACTCTATAAATGGTTTATTCTATTTTAGGTAAACTAATTATTTTGTTCTTATATTCTTGCTGGACCTGTTGCTTCTAACTGTTAACTGTTTCTTTTTGATGAAGAATTTTGCCAGACCAAACTGATAGGTATATAAGTTTCTGGCATTTTACCCAGTTCTAGCACATAGGAATCTACTAACAGATATACTCAGCATCTGAGTCCATAGGGCCATTGGTCTTCCCATGCCAGTTACAGTTGAGCAGAGATAAGAATTAGCTTTAATGTTTTTATACTAGAGTTTGTCTAGAGAGAGAGCAGAGTACAAAGCCAAAAGCATCGTCTTTAGAATTGAGCAGGCACGAGTTCAAATCCCAGCTCAGCCACTTACTGGACACGTAGCCATAGCCAAGCCTCAGTTTAAATGTCACTTTCTCAGAGAGGCCTCCCAGGATCACCCAGGTTGGCTTAGTCCAGAACACTGTTTTTACCTAGTGGTAAAGTTCGTATTTATCATTATATACTGGGTGTTTTATATATACTTTGAGAATATTGAAGGAGTGTTTATTAAATAAAAAGTTACTTAATCTTTCTCAGTCTCAAGTCCTCATTCCTATGAAGTGAGTAGAAGGATAGTACAAGGTTCTTATGCAAAAAGAAATCAGGTCAAAGTGGCCTATAAATAGCAAGACACTGTCACAATGTTAGATAGCATGGTTACAATCTGAAATAAACTAGTTCAAAAAGCAAATCTCAGACTGAAGTGGGGCTTTTGCTAGTTTAGACTTGTAGTTAGAGGAAGGAAGGAGGGGACTAAAAATTGCTGATTATCTGTATGTGCCAGCCCTGTATGTAATAGAATAATATGCATTTAATTTTTCTCTGAAAGTGTGATAGTGTGACTTTCCAGAGGAAAGACACAGGGTCCTGACAAAAACAAGGTTTGCTCTAACTTTTAACACACTTGGGTGGATCAATTTGCCTTTTTCTCCTAAGTCGGAACTTTTGAGGCCATTACTGTTAGAAGGGAAATGCTAACAAAGCTTATCTGTGTTCAGAACTAGAAAATGCCCTCTTCCGCTCCCCACGTTGGCCCCGTTGTTATTCAGGTGCTGCTTATAAACAGACAACACCCACAGAAGATGGAAAAGATGAATCCACAGATTGCTTTACACATGCTCATCTAGGTGAAGTGGCAACCACCGCAGATTTGAGGCTACCAGTACCATACTATCCCATTTCAGGAGGCTCACACCTTCCTTAAAGGTGATGGTGGTAGAACATCATCAAGGAGACTAACTAAAAAGGACAGGTGACTTTTGTGGATTGTACCTAGAGTAAAAGTCATAGGATCCAAATTGTATCCCAAGACCTATTGCTTGCCAACATCCTCCGTAAGCCTCAGTTTTCTCACCTGCAAAATATGTCACTGAATATCACGTCTGATCATTAATTTATTCATTCACTGAACAAGCTGCCAATGAATGCCTGTGATGTGTCAAGAACTATGCAAGATACTAAAATACAAAAATTTGATTACTATAAATTCCTGTCACCAAGGAGTCACAGTCTAATGAAGGAGAAAAATATGGGAGAGAATAGTGGACTTAGCAAAGTTCAAAAAGTCTTACTGAAGTATAGGGAAAGTGCTTTGTGAACACATAGAAAAGGAAAAGCAACCCATCCTGTCCAGCAGAGTAGTTTTCATTGAGGTGGAGATATTTGAGTGACTCGTAAAATATATGTCAGAATTTGTAGGTATAGAAATGTGTACAACGCAGAGAGTATGTCCTAAGGCAATGAGTTGTGCAATGGCACAGTGGCTAGCACAGAGTTGTCACATTAAATATTTGTTTTATGAATGAATAAATGCATAAATGAATGAATGAATGAACAGTTGGAGAAGCATAACAAATTCATTGTTCCTAGAATGCTAAGACTTAGAAAAGATAGCAGTGGAGTTATAAACTGTGGAAAAGTGTGGAATAAAACATCTAAATAAGTAGTTTTGATGTAATTGTGTTCCTTTAATATAATTCTGTCTAGAAATTGATGCAAGCTCTTGTTTAAAAACCAAAGTGCCCTTAATACCTTTGAATATCTCCCAGTTTGAATCATGAACACTTGTGCAGTTGGAAACGTTGAAGACTTGAATTGATAACGACTATAACTAATGAACAAACACTGCCATTGTAAAAGGTTACACTTTTGAATTTCACAATCATTTATTAGTCACTCATTTATTTATTAAATATAAATCTATCAATAATCAATTTATTAATTCAGTAAATGTTTTTTAAGCACTTATTGCATTCTAGGCATTGGGCTAAGACCTGAGCGTATAATATGGAACAAAACAAGTATGCTTTCTGCAGTTAGGGAGCTTATTGGCTGTCTATTGGCCATTTGCTTTTTTCATTGCTAATAGCATCCCAGTTTGGTTTGGGGTGGCAATATAAACAGTTCTGGTGGATTCATCATGGTTAATTCGACCATGATAAATCTTCTTCTCTGTGGCAGACACTCTTTCCAGCCTCTCTTGCAGCTACAGGTGACCATGTGGTAGAATTTTTACCATTTAAATGTAGAGCAGTCTTCAGGGGATCATCTGGGAATGATTTTGCATTTTAACAAACAAAGACATGTGACAAGAAAGCTGTTATTGCACTTTCTTCTTTCCCTGAAGATTTTGTTGGGAAGTTACAATGTTTAGAACTGTAGCAGCCATAGTGATTTTAAGATGAACAAAAGCCAACAGCTTGGCTACTGTCTGTGCTGCTGCCTCTCAGCAGTGCAGAGGGTAGTCGCAAAAAAAAAAGAAAAAAAAAAAAGCCAATAGCCTGAGGAGGAAAGAGAAAAGAGAGAAAAAATTGTGGGTTCTCAATAGAATTTTTGCTGTATTAGTCCTAAAATCAAATACTTCCAGATCTCCAGTGGCATGAGAAAATTAGATAGCTTTTTTAAAAAAAATCTAATAATGCAGGTTTTCTATGGTTTTCAGCTGAAAGTCACAAGATAATAAGCTCAGTAAAGACAGGGTTGTGTCTATTTTGTTAAAAATGTATTTCCTGGAGGAGGAGCCAAGATGGCGGACGAGAAAAGCCGCCAGTCAGAATGTCTTTGCAAAAAAGACAAAAGTTAGAAGAAAGAGAAAAAAATAAGCCAGCAGAGAAACATAGATCGGGTGAGGGTCGGAAGAAAGGGTGCCTGAAACTACAGGAGACTCCATGGGAAAAGGTTGCGGAGGAGAACTGAAAGGAGAAAGGTCCCCAGAGGCTTGGAGACCAGCGACAAGGGTAGGTAGAGCGGTTAACTTCCCCCTCCCTTGCATCTTGGACTGTTGGTGGGCTCCTGAGTGGCTGGAGAGACCTGCCAACACCAGCCCAGGGACGGCTGCACCCAGTGAGCAGTGGCCTCTTGCGGACTCAGCACCGGGCTCCCAGCCACCTCAGGGCACCTCCCCCGGTGCAGACACGAGCCTATCAGCAGACGCCATAGTGCTCCATTCTCTCCTTCCCCCTCCCTACCCATGGGTGCCCAGAGAGACAATTTAGCCATCACACAGAGGCATCTCCAAGGAATGGGATCTTTCCTTTAGGGGCCCTACAGTAGACTGAGGGGTACTCAGACTGCGAGTTCCCTACCCGCCAGCCCTCCCAGGTGCTGCTTGCCTGGGGACTCCAAGAGAGCCGGGAAAATCCCGAGGTGGAGTGAAATCAATCCAGCTTGGGCACCCTGTAGGTGATTCAAGACAAGCTCCCCTCCCCCTGGCAGGGTCAGGGATTGATCTCCAGGGTCCAGGGGACAGGCCTGCAGATCAGACCCCGTACACCCAGGTCACGATCGCACTGCCCCGGGACACAGAAAGGAGATCTGTGAAAGAGCCTACTGAGGAGTGTGTGCCTTCAGGGGCAGATCAGCATGCCGGAGCGGCAACCCTCCTCTCAAAAGAGGGCTGTGCACCCAGCTCGGGCTACGATCCTAGGTAGGGAACCTCCGGGCCCACATCACAGCCAGGGGAGATCCATCGGCCTTAAGTCCCACTTGCTGGCAGAGGCCTGAGAGAGGCTATGGAGAGGGGGAGAGTGGAGGGGAGTGAGACCTGCTCCAGAGTGCGGGTCACAGACAGCCCCACACCCAAGCCCAGAATTTTAGCTGAGTGGAGCCATTTCAGCCCCTCCCCGCAGCTTTGCACAGAAACAAAGAGTAGACCTTTGACCCTGATAACAGCAGTTGTGGAGCCTGAGGGCAGGCTTACCCAACCCAGCCCCACCCAGACTCACTCCCAGTCCTGCTCCCACTGAGGTGGAGAATAAGGACACATCTGGAAATCCCAGGGCACCACCAACCACCCGAGGCACAAGAGGGCCTCTCTAGAGGAATAAGAGCTAGCTACAGGACCCAAAGACAGCACTGCAGATCGCTCCTCCCTGCAAGTGCCACCTACTGACAGGGAGGTCATCCTGCACATCCTTTTACTGTATTTACTGATTCATTATAAAGGATGTGGTCGAATCTCACCCACAAACACCACCTACTGGCTCAGAGACTAAACAGGGCATGTCATTATCCAAACGAAAATCTAAAGGCAAGAAGGAACAACTGATCCAGATGGGAAGGAACCAGCAAAAAACTCTGGAAGTATGAAAACTTCAAGCGGAAAGCACACCCCCTAAGAGGAACAACAGCTCCCCAGCAATGGACATTAACCAAACTCAGAACACTAAAATGACAGAAGAAGAATGTGAAACATGGATTGTAAGAAAACTGAATGAAATGCAAGAAAAAATGGATAACCAACACAAAGAAACCACAAAAAAAATCCAGTCACTAAAGAAATTGAAATATTAAAGAAAAATCAAACCAATCTCCTGGAAATGAAGGACTTATTCAGGGAACTACAAAACACCGTGGAAAGCCTCAAGAACAGGGTAGATCAAACAGAAGAAAGAATCTCAGAGATTGAAGACAAGTCCTTTCAATTAAATAAGTCAGTCACAGAAATCGAGCAGAAAATTAAGAGAAAAGAAATAAGCCTACAAGAAATGTGGGATTATGTGAAAAAAACGAACCTGAGGGTGATAGGGGTTCCAGAAGGGGAAGAAGAAAACACTCAAGGGCTGGATAAGCTATTTGAAGAATTAATAGAGGAGAATTTTCCAGGCCTTGCCAAAAATCTAGATATACAGGTACAAGAAACTCAAGAGACCCGAGGAAGATTCAATGCAAATAGGAAGACACCATGTGACACGATCATCAGATTGACCAAAATAGCAACTAAAGAGGCCCTTCTATGAGCTGTAAGGCAAAAGAAACAAGTAACATACAAAGGAAAGCCCATCAGAATAACTCCAGATTTCTCAACTGAAACCCTACAAGCAAGAAGAGACTGGGGCCCCATTCTCACTCTTCTGAAACAGAATAATGCCCAGCCTAGAATCTTGTACCCTGAAAAACTAAGTTTCATATATGAAGGAGAAATAAAGACATTCTCAGATAAGCAAAGATTGAGGGAATTCACCAAGACAAGACAAGCTCTCCAAGAAGTACTCAAAACAGAATTACACAAGGATCGGCACAATAAACACTCTCAAATGTGAAACCACTGAAAAGTTAAAGATCAAAGGCTAGATTCCACAATGGCTCAAGACAGAAAACAAAGCAACGAAATGCAACCCAATAGAATGAACAGTAATTCAGCCCAATTATCGGTTCACTCAATAAATGTGAATGTATTGAACTCCCCTCTCAAGAGACATAGACTGGCCAAATGGATTAAAGAAAAACAAGCCAAGCATCTGCTGTCTCCAGGAAACGCATCTAACCTGCAAGGATGCATTTAGATTCAAAGTAAAGGGGTGGAAAACAATATTTCAAGCAAATGGAAGGCAAAAGAAGGCTGGTGTGGCAGTTTTGATCTCAGGCAACTTGGTTTTTAAATCAACAAAAGTAATGAAAGACAAAGTGGGTCACTATATAATGGTGAAGGGTACAGTTCAACAAGAAGACGTAATAATTCTAAATATATGTGCACTCAACTTAGGTGCACACAGATTCATAAAGCAAACTCTACTTGATCTAAACAAATTGATAGACAAAAACACCATTATACTCAGAGACTTCAACACCCCACTGACAGCACAGGACAGATCCTCCAAACAGAAAATTAACAAAGGAATAATGGACTTAAACAGAACTCTAGAACAAATGGGCTTAACTGACATTTACAGGATATTCTACCCCCAAACCACTGAATACACATTCTTTTCATCAGCTCATGGGACATTCTCTAAGATTGACCATATTCTACGACACAAAGCATGTCTCAAAAAATTTCAAAAAATAGAAATCATACCATGCATCTTCTCAGATCACAATGGAATAAAAACAGAAATCAACCCCAACAGAAACTCTCATCTCTACACAAAGTC
>NW_012147886.1:2810985-2839157 GCF_000956105.1 Propithecus coquereli | reverse complement strand
TTGAAACTCGGACTTGGTGGGGGGCAAGGGCAACATAGGTAACCTAAACATCTGTACCCCCATATTATGCTGAAATAAAAAAAATGTATTTCCTGGAGCCTAGTAAAGTGCCTGACACTTAAGAGCCCCTTAATAATTGACTGTTTAATGAATGAGCAATGGAGAGAAGGAATTAAAAATTGCTTAGGCAATAGAGATTATAGGAAAAGTAACCTGAGACAGTCTATCAACAAATCATTCCTATACAGGCTGGACCATGAAGTCACTTAGGCCACTGGAGAAAACCCCACAAGAATAATTAACTCAGTCCTGGGTAATAGAATTTTGTTAATATAACCACAAAATCTGCCTCACCAAAATTGCTCCAGAGACAGTGTTCTTTTTCCTTAAGTCTCATGAAGGACCAGGGATGTTGGTTTTAGTCCCTTCGGTGTCTGTATTTCACACCATATTTTCCTCACATTCAGATTTTACTTGTCTTATTTTACCTCCCTATGACCACATGTAAGGCAGTATTATAGAAATCCCAGCTAGTGAAATAAGGCAAGAAAAACAAATAAAAATCATACAGATTAAAAATGAAGAAGTACAACCATCTTATTCAGAGATAATGTACTTGTGTATACAGAAAATCCGAAAGGATTTTGGGATTATCAGACTCAAAAGTGAATTCAGCAAGGCCATTGGATACAGAGTTTATATTCAAATGTTAACTATGTTTTTATGGACTAACAACAAAAAATCTGAGATAAATTTAAAAACAATAACATTTATAATCCCATCAAAATATCAAATTATGGAAATATTTAATTAAATTATCCAAGACCTCTACACTGGAAATTGGAAATCACTGTTGAGAGAAATTAAAGAAGACTTAAATAAACGGAGAGATTTTCCATGTTTGTGGTTCAAAAGGCTCAATGTTGATAAGATGTAAATTTACTCCAAAATTATCTACAGATTCAACACACTCCAATTAAAGACTCTGAAGCTTTTTATTTTTTGTGTTGTTAGAACAAACAAGCTGATTCTGAAGTTTATATAGAAATACAGAGGACCTAGAATAGCCAAAGAAATTTTGCACAAGAAGGGAACTAGAAGACTTACATTATCAGATTTTGAGACCTACTACAAAGCTACGATTATTAACACAGTACATATTGGAATAAGAATAGGCAAATAGACTGATGAAACAGAAGAGACAGTCAAGAAACAGAATCACATATACACAGTCATCTTATTTATGACAAAAGTGCCAAGGCAATTGAACGGGAAGAGGATGGTGATCTATACACATGGTGCGATTGAGTATCTGTGTGGTGAAATATTAACTTTGACTGTATGTCATACAATATACAAAAATGAATTATAGATGGAGCATACACCGAATGTGAAAGATAAAACAAAATAACTTCTAAAAAATAAAAAAGGATGATATGTTCTTGCCTTGGGATAGCAGATGTTTCTTAAACCAGACATAAGCAGTGAAAAGGCAAGCCACAGCCTAGAACTATTGTCATGTAAATGTATCTCTCTGACAAAGAACTCATACCTGGAACACTTTAAGAACTCTTAAAAATTAATAATAAATTGACAAATAACCACTTTAAATATGGCTATGGCAGAACAAAAAAAAAACTTCAACAGGCGTATCACACAGATCACTCATCAGTAAAATGTAAATTGAACTATTAATAAAACGAGTTACCACTGCATACTCATGAAAATGGCTAAAATTTTAAAAAGACTAACAAATTTCAAGTATTGGTAGGTATGGGGAGCAATTGGAACTTTTATATATTGCTAGTTGTTCACTGGGTATGAATTGTTTCAAATCCTTTGAAAAGCTGTTAGTAGTATTTACTAAAGCTAAACATTTGTCTATACTATTACCCAGCAATCCCATTCCTAGGTATAAATTCAAGAGAAATGAAATAAACAAAAAGACACATACAAAACTATTCATAACCACCCTGATTCATAATAATCAGAAACTGGAAATAATCAAAATATTTATCAATATGAAAAAGAATAAATAAAATATGTTCTATTTATACAATGGAACACTACTGAATGATAACAAACTGCTGATACATGCAACAACACAGATTAAACTCTCAAATACGTTGAGTAAAAGAAGTCAGACACAAATGAGTACATACAGTATGATTGCCTTTATATAAAGTTCAAGGGAGGCAAAAACGTTGACACTGATAGCAGTCGGGATAGTGGTCATATCAGGAGATAAGGGAAGGAAGGGACACAATGGAACCTTTTAAGGTGATGGAAATGTTCTTTATATTGACTTGGGTGGTGGTTACACCGATGTATACAGGTGTACACATACATAAAAAAATCATTGAGCTGTACACTTAAGATCCTAAGATCTGAGTTCCTTACATACCATACAGCATGTATTTTAAAACTCATTTTAAAAATTGGAATAATTATTTAAAAAAAATTTTTATACCTCCATGTGGGCAAATTTGAGTTCAAGTAAGCTCTATTAACCATCAGAATGGAGACAGCCAAATAGAGTTGGGACTTGAGTCACCTGCTTTGGATATCTGTGACAAAGCCTTGCTGGATAACTGCCCCAAACCCCACTTTATCCTCCTGGTTTCTGGTTTAGGTATTAAGGGGAAGATGAAGCAGAAGAAGAGAACAACTTTCCAGTAACAGTGGCCTTGATTCATCAAGTTCGCTGGATTTGAAAGACTAAAGGCTTCAATTCCATTCTACTTACAATTAGCACAGTGGACTTCCAGGCTGATAACATAGTCCTCTGGGTCTCCGAACCCTCACTTGGGACAAGAAGGGGCTAGACTGGCTGGGCACAGTGGCTCACACCTGTAATCCCAGCACTCTGGGAGGCTGAGGCGGGAGAATCACTCGAGGTCAGGAGTTCGAGACCAGCCTGAGCAAGAACGAGACACCGTCTCTACTAAAAATAGAAAGAAATTAGCTGAACAACTAAAAACATATACGGAAAAAATTAGCCGGGCATGGTGGCACATGCCTATAGTCCCAGCTACTCAGGAAGCTGAGGCAGAAGGATTGCTTGAGCCCAGGAGTTTGAGGTTGCTGTGAGATAGGCTGATGCCATGGCACTCTAAGCCCCGGCAACAAAACGAGATTCTGTCTCAAAAAAAAAAAAAAAAAAGAAGGGGCTAGACTGGATGTTCTTAGATACCTTGTTTTGTTCTAACAATATATAATATTAATAGGCTTCATTCCTTCTTTCATGCAACTAATATTTATTGAGTGCCTGCTGTAAACTAGATGTTTTATGTCAGAGATTGGAAGTCAGGAGTTCATTTCTGCTTCATTCAATATTAATTACGATTTCACCTTGTGTAAAAGAAAAAAAACCCCACAGTACCACTCATTTGATTCAGGGATGATGCCTACACCCTAGCAATGGGGAGGGATGGAAAATAAATGTACGATGGCAACAGTAAGCGGTAACATCTACTTCTCTCAAAAGAGAAAAAAAGCCCCAAACACATTTGACTAGCAGGGTTCCTCTGTGTTCATTTGGGAGCCTGGGAGTACTCTGAGTCTTTCCATTTCCCTCCTCCCACAAAGAATAGAAGTCAATGCCATGCCAGTGTGTGTGTGTGTGTGTGTGTGTGTGTGTGTGTGTGTGTTTATACATGTGTGTGTATGTAAGGGTGTTTACATGTATAGTGACTGTGCATAGGCAGGTATTTAATTTTGTGTACATGTATGTTAGTGCATGTGTTTCTTACTGTTTTCGTGTAAGGATGCAGATGTATGGTGTATGTTTCCATGTATGTGCATGTGTGTGTGGTATGTACATAAAAGCTGTCCTAGTCTTTACCTTATTCTAAAACCTGAGTAATAACATGGAAAGTGTGAGTCAGAAAGGTGAAGGGTTAACTGTTTAATGAATACGAAATTCATTCAGAAAACTGCAGTTTGTAACTGGCGAGAGGAAGTATTGAGTAGTTTCTCGTAAAGTTACAATAGCCAGTCCTGCAAAGGAAACCCCTCCTAGCCTGGAATTCCAGAGTGTTTCCTTGAATTTGAAAGGTGGCCAAAGAATGAGCAGGCACGTAAAAGAGAAGGGGATGGGGAGGACCTGGAGTGGAGGACATGAATCTATCTTCCCTTCCGATCTACCACTGCTTCCCCCACTTTCATCAATAATTTTAAGGGGAACTGATGGACCCATACTTAATTCTCCTCTCCTACCTTTTCACTTTTGTTTTCCTCATGACCTTTCTTCTGGGATGGCTTAGTGCTTAGTACAGGAGAAATCCTGAATTCCAGCTCTTCTTTTCACTAAATGAACTCAATTTCCTCATCTATCAAATGGGTACACTGATTCTTTTCTCAAATGTAGTTGCTGTGAGCATCAGATGAACATAAGCTTGCAGCTTACAGAAGGCTCTGAGCTCCGTGGAAGTAGGAAACATTGTGGTTTGTTCCTCTTTGTCTGTTTAGTACAGCACTTGGCACGTGATAGACACCCCAAATTATTTGTTAAATAAATGAATATGTTAAAATCCCCCCCCTTTTTTTTTACTAAATTGCTAATTGCTATTATAAAGCCATTTGGTGATAATAGGGAAAGAGAAGAAGTCAAGAGGCATTCTTTTAATTTGTATTTCATAGAGATTCCAAGGGAGGGTGAAGAGAAGGAAGCAGACAGTCTGGGCGGGAACTGGAGGCTGGAGTCGGCAAGAAGGACTGAGGCCAGTTGGTGCTTCTGGAGCCAGGGCTCCTTCACTGTCTGCCCCTTCTGCTCTCTAGGGCCCCCACCCATCCCCACTCTTTACATCTAGCACAAACGCAAATCCCTCAGCTGACCAACAGGGGGCGCCCCTCTTATGAGCTTGGCATCGATGTTGCTGAGCTCTGTGGGGAGAAAGCAGAATTTGCAGATCAGGCATATCCAGGTCTTATTCTGACTCCATTACTTGGTAGCCAGGGGACCTCAACTGTTAAATAGACATGGTGATGTGTGTCTTCCAGGGCTGTTGGAGGGAAGGAAGAAGTGGGAAGCGGGGTTGGGGAGAGAGAGGGAGAGAATGAGCACACGTGGCAGGCCTTGCTATTAATAGGATTATATTTATACAAAAAGTCACTATCAGATGATTATAATTTGGTTGAAATAAGATACATAGTTGAACATAGAACTAATGTAATAATAATATCACGAAGTGTTCCAGGGAGCTTTCCTATAGAAAGACAAAATTGTGGGTGGATGAGGGGTGGGCATCAGCTACCACTCTAGTACTCAAAAGGCTCACACTCTTCCAGATGATTAGCTAAATTTATGAGGTAAAGCCACATACACACCCTCTTTCCAATCCCAGATCCTATCTGCTTGGATCCAAACAGCATCCACATCTTGCCTGAACTATTTGCAATCATCAAGGTAGAGCTTCTCCTTGCTTAGGGGTTGGTCCTTAATTCCCTTAAGTGACCTCATTTCAATTAGGCCTCACACATTCCTTCAGTGGTAAGTATATGTCAGGTTTGGTTAGGACCTCAAGGCTTAGGGATTAATGAAACAGAATTCTTTTCCTTTTCAAAGTCACCAATATGGTGATTTCTTTATTGTTACAATTAGCAGCATGGCTTTCATCCTCTATTCTAAAAAAACTATGCAAGGGCTGTAATGTTCGTCTCATTTTTAGTCCTCACCACAGTTCTGTGTGGTGGGTACTCTCATTTTACCCATTTTATGAATGAGAAACTGAGAGCAAAATTGGTCACATAACTTGCCTAAAACCAATGAGGTTACTGATGAGAGGGTAAGAATTCAAATGCAAATAGTCTGACTCCAAACCTCACCTCTGTGCTAGAAAATAGAAATAAATGGCATGGTATAGAGTCCTCTAAATGACTATGGTCATGAGAGAGAATTCCCTTGTGCAGCATCATTTTAGCAACGCCTTGGAAGTTGAATAGGAGCTTGCAGTTAAAAAAGAGAGGAAAAGGCATTCTGAGCAGAAGAGACAGCATTTATGAAGAATCTCAGAATTATAACAGTTCCCATATCCCCAGACAGTGTGATGCCAAGGTCACTGGAGAGTACTTTCCCACCTCCCAGAGGGTTGGCTAGGGATGAAGGGGACACTGGCAGAGGGGAGGCTTGGAAGAGTCCACACTTGCTCAGTCAGGACTTGAATGGCTGTGCCATCTTCTCAATGCCAAAGGGGGGCTCAGTCTCTGTGTGTGCTTCGGATTTGAGACAACCTGGTGATTTAGAGTTGAAAATGTGAATAAATTGGGTGATTCTCCAAAGGGTTATCATGTTTAGTCAAATAAGATCAGTGCCTCCAAAATCTTAAGGCAATTTTTCCTGTGTGGCTCAGGTACGTCCCAGGTAATCTAGTATGTTTTCAGCAAGAGCATCAGAGTTGACAATAGCTGTACTGCTTTGACGGAACTGTAAATAAGAGCATGTAAGTCCCAGGGCAATGGATGAGGGGACGTACAGGGGGAAAGTAAGGTGGGTGACCTTTCCCAACCATCTATATTTGACTGGAAATGTGGTTTCTTTCACCAACTTGTCGTGACCTGTGAAATGGAATTGAAGATAGAGTCTTCTTATTCCAGTTGTCAGGGGTTTTAGGAGACACGGCATACAGAGCTGTGGACAAGAAGATCACCCATCAGAACATATTTATTTGGAGGAGGAATATTTAAACAGTCAAATAGAAGGGATATTTCAGATATCTTTCTTTTTCCTTTTCTCCATGAAGGAGAAGCCAGCATCTTCTTTTTTTTTTTTTTTTTTTTTTTTAGTACTGGGTGACAACTCAAGAAAGATTTTTTTAGTCAGTGATTCAGGTAGAGGAGAAAGCAGCAACAGGCAGTGCTTCATATGAAAGTATTACAGAATGCAAACATCTAATGTTTAGATATTGTTTTTGTATTAATTAAGAACTAATTCATGTTCAGATAATAATCATGACATTTTTTCTTTCTTTTTTTTAATTATTTTTTATTCTGCATATTATCTAATATGTCCTGTACTTACGAAAGGATAATCTGCACATGACACTTTGAAAAAAAAGTCTTTGCATATAAGGGATGGTGTCTGAACCTGGCTGGGAAATTATGACAATAAAGAAATATGTGGGTGTCCTCACTTTTGTTATCTCAAAGTGTCCAGTTCTCATGTTTTCCCCAATGAAATCCCCATTGAAAACAGAAACCAGAACTATGAACTAAAAGAAAAATATCAATTTGAATTTTTCTTCCGGTGAACTGCCTTTTTAGTTATTTTAGTACATTTTCTTGGTGTCTGAAGCATAGCAAACAAGGTTGTGTTTCCTTCCCACAGACACCAAATTTCTTCAGATAATACATAACATGGCACACAGGGCGTTTACCACACAAAATCAAAGCCACTCGAGAAAATATGGGTTGGGGGAGAGGGAGGAAGCAGTAGGTACCATCTCACTTGGGGATCTGGTTCTCACAGGTCACCAGGTAGCATCAGAGGGTCTGTGCGAGTCTCATGGGGGAGAGAGGGGATCTCTTGTCCTCCATCCTGGCTGCCATACCTGCATTCCACTAATTCTGAAAGGTAAGTGAGCAAGATCCTCTCTCTGGAATCTGATCAAATGTTACTAATGAATCATGGAACTCAGAGTTGGGAGCTGGACAGAAGGTCAAGAAGACATTTGAGCCAGCCTCTGACTGGTAGCAGGTGATGGGTTATGATGCCAGTTTGGGATACCAGGTAGCTAAGGCCCAGGGGTGTTCTGGCATCCTCCTCTGGTCCAAAGGTCAGCTCCAGGGACCAGGCTGCAGGTCTCTGACCATGAAGAATGATTCTCTTTGCATTATTACACATGCCTCCTCAACTAAACGGTGAAGGACATATAATCTGTACTGTAGCCAAGACTACAGCTGTGGAAAACACAGGGTTTCCCCTCCACACACCCACCTTAGAGGAGTGTACTACAAAAGTATAGCAGATCATCACACCAGGACTTAGCTTTGTGACTTCCTCATGCTTAGAGAAATGTAGGCAAAACTGCTTCACTTTGCATAGCTGAACTTGAAACTGAGCAAAATCACACTGAGTGCTTTATCTTTATTTGTAGTCAGATATTTTTAAATACTCTTTTATTACTCAACATAAAAATAATACATACCTATGAAAATAAAGATAAATATAACAATGCTTTTTCAAAAATATAATTCTGTAATTACAAAAATTATCATTAATATTTTGGCATATGCAGAGGTCAGCAAACTTTTTCTCTAAAGAGTCAGTGGTAGATATTTTCTTTTAAGGACCTATGGTCTTTCTATTACAGCTATTCAATTCTGCTGTTGTAGTGCAAAAGCAACTATAAACAATATATATAGAATGAGTGTGGCTGTGTTCCAATTATTTACAAAAACAGGTGGCAGGATGGATTTGGCCTGTGGATCATAGTTTGCCAACACCTGGCATATAGAATTTAGAATTTTTTCTGTGTGTATTATATCAGATACACAACTGTGCATACTTCTCCTTTCACTTCATGTTATAAATACTTTCTCACGTTATTGAACATTTTTCACACAATATTCCGCACAAAACAATTACATATTATTCCATTTTATGAATGTAGCAAAATTTGTATGATCATTAGACATTTACATATTTTCCAGTTTTCTTATATTTTACATACTTTGATAAATATCCATGTACATTCAATTTTTGTCTTCATTTCAGGTCATTTCCATAGGATAGACTTCTGAAAGTTTCATTTTTTTAAATACTCTTGAAAAATACTATCAATTATTTGTCTCAAACGGCTTCACCAATTTACTCCCAGAACTGTGTATGAAATTGTTCATTTCTCCATAAGCACACCAACACTGAATGTTACCTCTTTGGAAAGCATTGTTAAATTTGATAACAGCCAGAATATCTCAGGAAAATGAAGAACTCAGAGAAAATGATGCTCAGATCACTAAGCCTCATCATCCTTCACTCACACAGGTCAAATGACCCTCCCCACCTCACCCCCAGGCCCACCCCCAGGCCCACTCCCAGCCCCAGGCAGAGGGCAGAGAATAGAACCCATTATCTCTCTGAATGTTCCTTCCCTCTTCCTGTTCACCTCACATCTGGATGGAATACAAATCCCCTGACTTCCTGTTTCTCTCCCTACCAAAGTTTCCAAATGTCAATTTCAAATTAACCCTTTATTTGCTTTTTGCTTCTCTAACTTCAACCCCAAACCCTTTGCTGGTATTGTTTTATTTTCTCAAATTGAGTTTCAATGAGCACTGCCTAGTTAAGATTCTCCATTTGACCACTCTTGGTTAATTGCCCTCACTGAGGCAGGCAGCTCACAGGAAACCTGGACAATAGAGAGTAGTGGGGTCTGTGGTGCAGACATTCCAATTCAAACCCTTTCAACAATGTGCCAGCCAAAGAAGACAGGTCTATTGGTTAGGTCAGGCCTATAGGGTCTTTTGTTTGCACTGCTGGCTCCAGCTAATTAGCTGTTCCTACGCAGTATGTCTTTTGCATTTTTCCCAGATATTGGGCTAGAGTCAGATGGATTAGATTCAAATTTTGGCTGTGGAATTGACTAAGTATGTGACCTAGGAGAAGTCGCTTAGCCTCTACAAGCTTCTATTCCATCTGTAAAATGGAGAAAATAATACCTTTCTCCTAGAGTTGTTGTGAGAAGTAAATATGATTCCACACTCTTATCATGACTGCCCATTTCTTCCCTTTTATCCTCACTGCTGACTTAGTTCTGGCCAAAACATTGCAGCACAAGTCTGGTAGTGTCTTTCCATGCTAGCCAGGCACGCAAGGCCTTCACGACCCACCCTGCCCAAACTTTCCCGCTTCCTCCCTCTGCCACCTGGGTGGGTGACCCATACCCTGCTGAGCTCTGCTGCCCCCAGACACTTTCAGTGCCTCTAATCCTCTGTGCATGCTGATTCTTTTTTTCTCAAATGTCATGTACTGCCCTACATTCCTAATCAAAAAAGGCTCACCTTTCTCTCTGACACCACTCTCTTTCAAACGTTGCCCCAACGCTCACCCAGCCCATAATCCTTTACATGTGGGGCACATCAGTCTTCTCACAAATATTTATGGGGCATCTAGTGTGTGGCAGGACCTGTGCCAGGCACTGATAAGCTGGAGCAAATAGACTGTCGTTCTTCTTATGCAACATACAATATTGACCATTCTATTACTTAGAAGCCAGGGGCTCCCCCCTTCCAGACTGGGAGCCCATGAATGCAAAGGTAGTGTCCCACTCATCCCTGAGCCCTGCACCAGGTACAGGGTAGCTGCTAAGGGGATGTTTATGTAATGATTAAATGTTGTGTTACCAACAGGAAACAGGGACCTCTTTGAGGACAGGATAGTGTCTGATTCACTTCTGCATCCCCCAGAAGCAGCTAGCACAGAGCCTGGCACCGTAAATCCTAAGTAAATGAGTACAGGAGGAAATGACTGACTGGCTCCATTTTATTTCCTGATCCCTTTCCCTAAACTCTAGCCAAAGAAAGCAAAATCCAGCATAAAAGCAACCAGCAGATGGTGGGAAAACTGATTTTCAAACTCAAATATCACCATAAATAAGAAACGCTCTATTGTATTTCCTGGAAGATGTGAGCTTCACAAGTTATTAAAATTGACATGTTTTAATTATAATTAATAATAATCAACATTGCTGATGACTGATTTACATATGTATCACTTGTTGGCTGAGGGAACTTGGGTGAGGGAGTGATCACCTCTGAACTTCAGTCTCCTTTTCTGTAAGATGGGGATAACAAGGCATACACCAGTGTGCGAAGTACAATTAAATGAGGTCAAGTATGTTTTAGAACCTATCTCCCTAGTACAGAGTAGCCATTTAAGAAGTGTTAGGCTTTTTCTCCCTATTATTATTCCAATAATCTAGTGTGGCATCAAAAATTAAGCTTGTTTAACAAAAGTGCCTCCTATTTTTCCTCCAATCAAAACTACAGATTCTTACTTCAAGGGAGTCAAGTCTATTGTGTGATCCCAGAGATCCTGAATTCTCTCAGTGTACAGGGCGGTGCTGGAATAAAGGAGTGCAGGGCAGTGGTTAAGTGTGTTAATGGGTAGGTGTTAAGTGTGCATGGGTTGAGTTCACTCATTCATTCATTCAACACATATTCATGGAGGACTGACCACTCCCCAGGTGCTGTACTAGGTGCGGGACACAGCAGAGATCCAATCTTCGCCATCATGGAACTGACATTCTACTGATGGAAGACAGACACTCAAGCAATAAGTGTATAAAATTTACATGTGAAACGAGGATGAGGGGGAGGGAGGAGACTCAGGAAGGAAAAGAGGCAAGGGTATGCTGTGGAAGAGGTGGAGGGAATTGAATCTCCTGCTTTGAAACTCACGAGATGTGTGCCCGTGGGCAGGACCACCTCCATAATTTGTGGGACACAAGTGTGAAGTGAAAACGCAGGGCCCATTGTTCAACATTTTCAATGGAGGACGGCAGAGCGTTAAACCAAGAGTGGGTCCTTCTAAGCGTAAGGTCCCTGGGCAATCACACAGGTCACACACCCACGAAGCCAACCCTGAACTTGGGCAAGTTGTTTGATTTTTCTCTGCCTCAGTTGTTAATTGAGAAGATAATTTAAAACACTCAAACATTTAATAAGGGATAATCAACCTAAAGCTTTTGCCCTAGGTACTATGTTAGACAGTACAAAGGGTATTTTTGTTCCAAAACACCTTGGACCGAGAGTGCTTTATCTAGGCCTCGTGGAGTGCTAGAATGGATAGGTTTGCCCAAGTTCTAATAAGCCTCTACAGCTTTATGCAAAAGTGTGTGCACATGTGTGTGGATGGGGCATGCATATGTCTGTGTTTTTCCTGTGGGAAGCAGGCCCACAGTCTCCATCACATTTTTAAAAGGGTATATGATTCCCTAAAAGGCTTAGGAATCATTTACTTAAAATGGAATCAGAATCTCACTTACTTATAGAGATGCAATAATATTAATTTCTACTGTTTGTACCTCTTACTGTTCATAATTCATCTCATTTTCATTCTAGACAACTGACTGGTCTATACAGGGCAGAGACTGGAACCCAATTTTGCTCAATGACTCTAAAACGCGTGCTCCTAAACGTTCTCACCATTGGAGGGCATTGCTGTTTACCCTTTCAGTTTTAGCTGTGCTATCGAAAGTAGCAAATCAAGGGCAAGGACCACAGGTTGACCTTAAACTATTCAACTCCACTTAATTACCCATTGTGGTAAAAGCACATAAATACAGGATGTCCCCTCACTCTGCCATTCTGCTTTGCATCATTATCAACAAGACAAAGGTAATTCATGTCCAATTACTCACTCACTGCAAGGTCAGATATTTATTTTTATCATACTTGTGATTTTTAGGATTAGTGATATCAGTATTTATTCATGGCTAACCTAAATCAAACATCCTGTTGATATCTATAAAGAGCCATATAGTTATTGTCGCAGGTATGCTGAGTCACAAAGCAAATACGTAGTTTATGAGTTGACGGGGAAAAGGCTGCAGGGAGGTAAAGATAAGTGTGCCCTGGGAATCACAAGTGTCTTGTGAAATGTACACATTGTTATTTATAGTGTCCATTTATGGAGCTCAATAGGGGTTTGGGAAACTGAAAGTAGCCAAAATAGTAAAGATTTTAAAAAACGTATTATTATTATTTTTTAAACTTGCCGCTGGTGGTAACTTTTTGGTTCAATTTGTTGAATAATTATTTTGAAAATCATTCTCTCTTTCTAGCAGAGTAGAGCTTTGACCAACTAGAGAAAGAGAGAGAAAAGAGTAGAAGGGACAGAGAAATAAAGGAGGCTAGTGTGACTAGGGTTAATTTACTCAGAGATCTAGAGTAGCAGTAACTGGTGTCTCTCCAATTGAAAGGGAAAGCCCAAACACTTAGACGTAGCGGTATGCAATTGACCCATGCCTTTTCCCATGCAGATTCACCTAGTCAAATGTATTTTATTGTCTTTGTCCACCGTCATCAAAACTGCATTAGCTAATTGTCTGAATTTCTCATTCATTCTCTGTCTTTGCAAATGTCACTGTTACAGTTTGTGCCTGCTACCCAATCCACTTCCTTGCTCTATCTACCTTGCTATCTGTACTAACAGGATATACACATGTATGTACATACACATACACATATAAATGCACGTCTATATATTTTTTTCTTAGCCCATCCCATTGTTCCTCTTGGTGTCCTTGGACAAATCAGCAGCCTGAGAATCATATTTCTAATAGAGTCTCACTAGGAGAAAGAAGCTTTGAAACTTGGGCAAGTAATTTACCTCTGGGCCTCGGTTCCCCATCTATGAAAGAAGGATGTGAAACCAAATAGTGCTGTTCGATCTTTCCTACTCTACATTTCTATAATTTTCTATCTAGTATCTAGGGGGCACGTGGCCATTAGAAATGTTCCAAATGACTCTCCTCAGATTAATCAGATAAGCCCAAATTGGGAGAGATGTAAACAAAGTTTTAGAGTCTTTAGCGGAAAGTAAATGAAATATGGATCATTGATGCGATACAGCCTCCCAAAAAACTAAATTTTATGTTTGAATGCGTAGAAATATGTTAGACTTTGGAATATTAAATTTCCATTTTGGTAGATCAAAAATGGTTGAATAAAGGCAATTTCATAAGGTTCATAGTCTGCAGAGCAAGATAAAGGCAGAAAAACCCTGCCTTGCTCTGTTTTGCTCGGCTTACCTCCCCCTTTAATCAGTAATTCAGTTCTTTTTTTTTTTGAGACAGAGTCTCACTGTGTTGCCCGGGCTACAGTGAGTGCCGTGGCGTCAGCCTAGCTCACAGCAACCTCAAACTCCTGGGCTCAAGTGATCCTACTGCCTCAGCCTCCCGCGTAGCTGGGACTACAGGCATGCGCCACCATGCCCAGCTAATTTTTTGTATATATTTTTAGTTGTCTGATTAATTTCTTTCTATTTTTAGTAGAGATGGGATCTCGCTCTTGCTCAGGCTGGTCTCGAACTCCTCAGCTCAAACAATCCACCCGCCTCGGCCTCCCAGAGTGCTAGGATTACAGGCGTGAGCCACCGCGCCCGGCCAGTAATTCAGTTCTTGACACCATACCCAAAAAAAGGGTGGTGGACAAGACAGACACATTCATTCAGTAGATGGAAACCAAGCTGGAGGGAACTTAAAGGCATATCTGGTTAATGGTGAAAAAAAATAAAAGGGCTCTTTGGCTTGTAGATGTTAGCAGTCTTCTAATATTTAAAAGATATGTGCAAAAGACAAAATACTTCTGCATATATGTTGATATTAATTCAAAGCTAGGACAGTGACTAGAAAGTTCAGAAAGATTCACATCCACATAAGGAAGAACTTACTTTTTGGACAGAGATGTACAAAATCTGAATGTACCATGTCAGTTGGTTGTAATGTGCCATTGCCAGGGATACTTAAGTGCAAGCTTAACATCTGTATAAGTGAAAGCTTAACTGAAGCATCTAAACAGCAGTGTGGTAGGTCTAGGCCAGTGGCTCTCTACCTGGAGTGAATTGGTCCCCCAGGGGATATTTGGTAGTGTCTGGAGATAGTTTTGATTGTCACAATGTTAGGCACAGGTAGGAGGGTGCTACTGGCATCTAATGAGTAGAGGTGAGGGATATTGCTAAACATCTTACAATGTACAGGACAGCCTGTCACCAGTGAAGGGTTATCCAGGTCAAAAAGTGCTAAGGTTGAGAAAACTTAGTCTAAACAGTTTAATACAGATATTTAGTTCCTGATATCCTCATAGCTGAGGACAAAAATGGGAAATTGACCTATCGTAACAATGATTATATAGGCAATTATTTAAAATTACATATTAAAAAGAATATGAATGACATGCAGAAACGTAAATGAAAAAGAGACATACATAATTAAACAATTATAAAAAAGAATACATCTCCATATTGGAAATATATCAAAATATTAAGGGTGTTTATCTCTGATCAGTGGGGTTATTCATGTTTTTGTTTTGCTTTGTTTGCTTGTTTTTCTCTATTTTCCCAGTAGCTATAATGTACAGGTACTGCTTTGAAATTCAGAAAAAAAAAAAAAAAAAAAATCTAAGTTGAATTTTTAAAACCTGATATGTCCCTGAGGGCTAGAATGGCACATGGTAATAAGAATAACAGTAATAGTAACTGCAATTTAGCTGGCAGCATATGGGGAGACAGGTCCACTTATTCAGTCCCAATCAGAATGTAAATTTTTATAACCCCTTTGGAAGACATTTTGGCAAAATGACCGTAGAGACTTAAAAATATTCATAGCCTATGACCCAGTCATTCCAATTTTGGGAAGCTAGCCTAAGGAAATAATCAACAATAGGCACAAAAATGTTCATTTAAGCATGATTTATAATAGTCAAAATTGGATTTATAATGGCCACAAATTGAAAACAGTTTAAATTACTAGAAATGGGTGAATGTTTAACTAAATTATAATAAATCCATATGATGTAATACATAGCCATTAACTATTTGATGATGTAGGAAGAAACATATGATACACAGCTAACAGTAATAAAATAATGGTCCAAAATACATAAAAAGATATTCCTCAAAATGTAAGTGTGCAAAAGAACCAAGGTGTTTGACAGGATATATGTTAAAATGTTTACAGATGATAAACATCTTTGGATGTGAGAAATGAGTGTTTTTTCCCCTTCTTTATGTATTTATGCCCTTTTCTAATTTATAAAATGAAAAAATTCAAATTTTATAACCAGATAGAAACATCAGTAAGATTTATCAAATACCAAATCTGAGTGCAATGCAGTCGCTCATGTTAGGATCATCATCTTATTTAACGTTAACAACCACTTTTACCGGAGGCACCATCATGCCCATTTCATAGGTGAAAAAACTGGACCTGATATTCCTCATTTTTCATACTTTATTTTAGATATTGTTTCCTTCAGGAAGCCTCCGTGGCCTAATTAAGTTATTCTAATTATGTTATTCTTTCTCTCATTCCCATTGTTTTTATAATTTTCCTTGTATAGGTTATGCCTAGCAAGTATGACACAAAATATGAACCATATAAGTGGATAAAGAAATGAATAACTTACCTAAGCTAGTGAGTGGCAGGGGCAGCCAGGTCAGTCCAACTTCAAAGTCAGTGTTGTCACTAAACGCTCCAGATAGATTGTGGAGAAGACCAAAGTTCATGTCTCCGCACCTTTCCTGATGTACAGGACTCATTGTTGGGACAGAGCGGTGCCTGGCCTGGAAGTTATACATTCATCCAGGTAGCTATTAAGGCATGAATGCCTTCAAAGAACAGCATGGATTTTTCTCTGTGAATCATGAGCATTTTCACAATGCTTAACACGACAGCTGGTAATGATTATCGCTCCTGTTTCCCTTTGAAATTTCATGTTCGTTTACTTAACAGGGCATTGTTAATCAGGAAGAAGGGAGTGGGTGAAGAATCCCATTTGTAAAGAGGATAACAGGTTAATGAAAAGAAGCAGAGGTATATATAGGTGATAGTGTTTCTACAAGGCTCTGTTCAATTGGGATGATTTAAGGGCAAGGCTTAGCTGGCTGGTCATAATAAGGGCCACATTATGGAGGGGATTTACGTGGCAATTACCATGGTCCTTGCTAGTGGGATACAATGTTTTAGGGCTCCCTGGATACTTAAGATTAATGTCTGAATCAGTAGTGTTATTGTTGCAAGATCTCAGTGTGATGGGAGCTATTTGAGGAAGGAATTTTTATCCCTTATCAGACCTTAAAATATCTCATAGTCTGCAAGAACACCAATGACTATGGCTTGCAGCTGCTCTCAAAATAGGTTAAGCATCATGTTGACTGGGTTTTTTCCTTGGCAGATAGAATGCATAAATAAGTCTAGAGCAACTTTTGCTCATCCAGGTGATACAATTAAAATGGGAACTAGACATGCTCAATCATTCAGAGTTGAGGGACTAAAAATCACAGACCTAGAACAAATCAAATGATTATAGAGAATCTACAATTTAAATGGTACAGTGTTAGATGGGGGCCATGATTAAAGGCTTTTCCATGCACCCTGGGGCAGTTTCATGGCATTCTGTGCAAACTCGCCATGGTTTTTCCCTAGTATATTCACTGGGAATGATCATCCTGACCCTCAAGAAGCCTCTGAAAATTGATGCTGTCAGAACTGCATACATACCTGGCCAAGGTTAGTTTGGGGAATCAGCAATTTCCAGGACCACATCATGATTATACTCAGAAGACTAATTGATTTCTTTCATAGTATGTTTCCTCAAGCCTGAATGTCTGTGTGTGAAAAAAGAAGTGCAGTGGAGATGAAACAAAATACAAGAAGTTCTCCAAGAAAGTGGTCAAAATGAGTAGTGCTTATTAATTAATCATTTTGAGACCCAAACCATCCATTCAATAGGATCAATGCCTTAACTTCCCTTCCTCAACATCTCAAGTGACATGAGATGAAAACCTAGATATAGAGAGAATATGGTTGTCCTATGGATGCCAAGTAAGCAAACAGAACATTGAGAAATGCTCCTGAAACAAGAAGTTCCTATTACGGGTGTGGGCGAGATTGGAATGCCAGTGTAGAGTGATATGATATTTGGCCAAGAACATACAAGTGTCTGAATCTTGCCCTTGTCCATGACCATGCCTTCCCAATAAATCCTTGAGAATAAAGAAACAATAATATATTAATATTATATTAAAATAATAATAAAAATAATATATCAATATACCATCTGGATTGTTAGTCCCAAACCCCATTGTAGAATGCCAGTAAAACAGACAGGGCTATATGGAAAATTCCTTTTTCCTAGACAGTGTATTACCAACTAGCCTCAAATTAAAGTATATCAAAGCCTTGAAACCATTCCTGCTAGATTTTGGACATTTCCAGTTTAAAGGCAATATCTACATCTACCCAGAAAGATCTAACTAAAGCTCTATGGCTCCACTTCTATAAAACTATCCAATTAGCATCCTGATACTTGAAAGTCCAGATCAGCTTTCCTTCCCATCTTGGAGTGGGGATGTATAAATTAGAGGAGTAGAAGAACAAAAAAGAGGTTTTGAGCTTCTGCTAGAAGCCAATATCACAAATCCAGAAGGACAAGCTAAAACCATGATACAGTTGACCTGATGCCAGCTATATTCTTCACTCTCTCATTCATTCATTCGTTCTTTTATCAAACAGACATTCGTGGGGCACTAGCGATGCTGTCAGGTACCATGTTTGGTGATGAGACAGGAATCCAGTCGTGGCCTGAGCAGATGACAATACTGAAGGCCTGCTGGGAAGTATATGAAGATTATTACCCAGTCATCAGAGCAAGGGGAAGATCAATAAAGGATGTTTAACCCTAAAGCTTCTTCACTTTCTGAAGTGCAAAAACTGAGTTCAGTATAAAGTTTGGGATGAGGGACGCCATCACGGTCAGCCAAAGAGTGAGTCTAGAGTCTATACAGAAGTTGTGATATTTGGAATTTTCCGTGCATACACACACTCCTCACCTCCACCAATTACATAAGGAAATATGAAGACGTAAGAGTATGAGTTATGGAATTGGACAGTCTCATGTTTGAGTCCCAGATTTGCTTGCTATCTGTGTGACTTTGGACAATATGTTTATCCTTTCTGGGGGAGCAAATACCTGTAGGGCTGCTGTAGGGACTAACTGGGAACAGTGGAGAGTGTGTGTACCTCGTACAAGGCCTGGTGTAACTGCCATTCCATAAATGATGATTTTCTTTCTCCTGTGTCTTCTTCGAGAATAGATTCAGTCTACTGTTTATTCTTTACCATAGACATGAAATAGTAAAAGGAACAAAGGAAAGGAAAATGGAAGAAAATCAATCACAGAATGAGCAAGCAGCTAAGTTTGTGAATGGATTTGAACCATGCCTCTTCAATATAGGGATAGGTCCATTATGCTTAGTTTCCGGGCCTCTCTTCATGAATGGAAACGGTCAACACTTAGCCAATGATGCTTTTGAGATCATCAAGTGAAAAAGAATATCAATGGCAAAGGGAAATGCTATTTATCATCAAGCACCATTATAAAACACTAGCTTGTTGGTGTATCTGTGAATCTGTTGTAATTTTGGTGGGTGGAGAGGGCAGAATTTTGGAAAGTATCTAGGCTTCTCTCATGTCTCAAAATAGTAATTACAAAAGCCATGATTTGTTGAAGCTCAGAGAGTACTGTCCTATGAACAGACGTTGCACTAGTATCTGAACCCATCTGATAAGATGGTGTGATCTTACTTATAACATTTTCCTGCCTTTGATACACGTATGTCACAGGACACCTGGGGAAGGCAAAAGCTCTCCTCTTTTCTCACCAGCACTATCACTTGATAGCAGCTTTTGGCCAACACTGAGACTGGACATTGACCTCTATGAATTGAAGTCCACGTTCCTAACACGGATTTATTCAGAAGCACCCAGGTTGCACAAGCACAAGAGTGAATGATGAGGCATTTTTCTGAGGTGTTAAAATTCCTCAAAGGTAAAAGGTGACCTTTCTTTTCCTGAAGTTCTGATATAGTCCCAAAAGGAAATAGACACTTGCATAATTCAGGCCCCAGTGATTCTTCTTTCATTCTTATTAACTGCAAATCTTTGCCACATTTATTAACAGCAAATTTTTGCCACATTTTTTCCTTACTAATTAATTAAATGCTTAAGCTCCTGAGTCACTAGGTTGTCTACTGGTTTTAGCTTGTTCTAGCTCTTCCACCCTCAAATGGAACTTGCAAGGAATTAGGCATTCCAAAGATCCCACATTCATGTCCTGAAAACAAGCCAACAGTGAAATCAATCACCGCCAAGAGGGGTGGACAAGCAGAAGCATTAAGACCCACTAATGCTGAGTCAGGGCCTTCAGATGTGCTGCCAATGGGAAGAAGAGAGAATAATTCTGTTTATTCATTTGTAAACGTATGTGTTCTTTCCTCCAAAGTCCAGATTTCACACTGGTCCAGTCCAGTCCTCCCATCCCTTGTTGCAGGCAGGAGCACAGTTGTATTTAACCTGCTGCTTGAGAATGCATTTCAGCTTCTTTCCAGCAGTGATGGAGCCAGCAAGGATGCCAGCTATCCTTCCCCAAGTGGTTAGGCTCCAAGATCGACCAGAGGTAGATGGCGGACGCGTGGTCTGGGAGAATCAACCATGCCCTTCTGGAGGCATGACATGACTTCAGTCAAAAGCATCCACAGAGGGCGGAAAATTTACCTCTTCTAGAAAAGGCACGTCTTCAGCTTGGATTATTTCTCTTCACAATATTCAACACCGTGTGAGGCTCCCAGTATGAGCCCCATTAATAATTGTCATGTAAACCACAGGAGAAAAACCATGGGTAGGATTCCCCAGCTGTATTTATTGGTACAATCTCTGTGGTATGAGTGTATGGTCTTCCACTGATTGGCCCCAAACACTTTTGCAAAGCTGATCTGCACTTTACTCATCAACAGTGTAGCTGCCAGAAGAGTCACTGTCCCCAAGCAGCCACCTTCTGTCAGACTTCTGTGATTTACATCCTCCACCCTTCCCTTGCCACCAGGTATGTCCTAGAAATCAAACCTGATTATGTAACCTACACACATGTATACACACACACACACACACACACGATAGACATACATATCCCGTATTAGTCCAGATCTCTATGTTTGTAGAGAATAGAGTCCAAGCCTATTAACATGGTACATAAGATCCTACTTAATCTGGCTCCCACCTGTTTTTCCAGCCTCATCTCCACTCCCCCCTCCTTCATCTTCTTCCTTATCAATGTTACCACAAAATTCTCTTATACTCCTCATCATTTCCAAAGGAAACCGGGCCTGAACTCAGTACCCCTTGTATATTGCTTATTCTCCACAAGATTATTGTCTCTTTTACCTCTACAGAGCAAATTCCTCCTCATCCTTCAAGAGCTAGTTCAAATATCTCCCTCTGAGAAGCCCTTTCTGATGCCCCCAGATAGAGTTAGTCATACCCTTTACCATGAGCACACTGAGAAGAAACAGCTTTATTCATGTGCATGTCTCACTGCATTATAATGGCTTACCTGCCTATCTCATATCTCACCAACAGACTGTGTATTTCTAGATGGCAGCAGCCTTTTTTAATCATTTCTGATTCCCCAGAACCTAGCACGATGGATATTGCATAAGAGTTGCTTAGTATAAATAGGAAGTGCATTTGGTAAGTTGGTATTTAATAGACAATGTTGGTAGTCCTAAAAGGGCTCCATTTTATCAGTTACATCCTGCATCACCATGAGCCCTGTTATCAGCTTTAAGAACATTCTCCTCTCTCTCTGAATATAATGGTTACACAAAGACAGCAAAGTCCTAGGGAGCAGGAAACAGAACGTGTATTCACTGGTACCTCATACTTGCTCAGGAAGGTAGAGGTCGCTAGTAGGAGCTGAAATAATTATCTAGTTTCCTATACATGGTGGAGCCTGAGTAAAGTGCTCAACCATGCCCGTGTACTCTTTGAAGCATGAGCAATAATTCTATAAGGCACAATTGTAGAATGCCAAGGCTGAAGGGACCACTGATATCACTCTGTTTTAGAGACAACAGAATTGAGACCCAGAGAGGGAAAGAACCAGGAACATGAATAGACACAAACTATTAACAGATAATTGTAGAAAACCCTCCATTTTGTAGAACAAAGACAGTGTTTGTTGAAGGTGCTACATTTTCCCTATTTTCCCAAGAAACAGACACAGACCTGAGCCACTACATTCTGCAGTAGATCTCAGAGTTCCCTGTGAGGCAGAGCCAATCTAGGAAACTGCCATGGGCTTTGGCAGCTCTCATTGTGCTTGTAGAACATTGACATTTTTGTTAAGGGTGACTAAGAGAGAAGATTTACATTGGTTAGAAATTAGTCAGATGGCATTTCCTTAGGCTTTGCTTTCATTTCTCGGTGAAAGGTTGTGTGAGAAGCATTTGGTTTTCCTGTCAGATTATTTCATTAACAATTTGAAGTTATTGCATAGTTTCCAGAGGCCTAGGATAAGATAATTTGATAATGAAGGATACCCTAAAACACCAGAGGGTATTGGACAGGCACTGACTGTGCGACATTTGGAAAAAACTGTTTAAAAGTCCTGGATATTGATTTTCTTTCTTGTAAAGTGAGGGACTTTAACCAGCTACTCTCTAGGACCCCTTCCACTTTGGAGAATCCTTAAGGCCTCTGAGTCCACCCATGAACTGTTGTTCACTGAGCACAATCATCTCACGCCTCCTGTGTGTGCTTGGTCCTCAGGACACAATGGTAGCAAGACAGGCATCATTTCTGCCACCATGGAGTTTTGGTCTAGTGAAGAAGACAGATAATAAACTACAGGAAAACACACATTAAAGATAGTTATCAATCGTCATGAATGCAGTGAAAGAAATAATGAAGGTCTTAGATGTACAATTACACAATATAATGGATTACACGGGGGGAGGACTCATTTTAGATTGAGGATCAAGATGTCTTCTCTCAGAAGAGGGTTTCTATATTGAGACTTAAAGGATAAAAAGCTAGCCATTAAAAAAAAGTTAGAGCTCAAGCATTTCAGGCAGAGGGAACAGAAAGAATGGAGTGGGGGAAAGTTAGGCCTGTTTGTGAAACCAAAAGGAGACACGTGTAAGTGGAGTACAGTGAGTAGGGAGCAGGTAGGGGATTGTACAAAATGATGTCAGAAAGAGAGGGAAGTGCCAAAAGGTCAAAACTGAGGTTTCAGTATCAGTATGAGAGAGTTAGTTAAGCAGGAAGGTAACGTAGTTTGATTTACATTTTAACTCCATTGTTCCCACGGCCATTTGGGGAATTACCTGAATTTGGGGTCAATCTAGGAGCAGAGGGATAATTTAGGAGGCTATTGAAGCAGACCAGCAGGGAATAATAGTGATCAGGTGGAGATGGAAAGAGGTAGATGAGTTTGATTAATATTTTGAAGAAGTCATTGATAGGACATTTTTAGGGATTCATACTTGGGGGAGCAATTCACTGTGATAGGTGCTGGGTGGGAAGAGTGTGCAAAAGTGAAGAGGACTCGGGCCTTGCCAAGATCCTCAGGAGCTCACAGTTCATGTAATTTTCACAAAATCCAGGAGAGCAAGGGTCACAATAGCAATGATATGTTCTCTTGCTTTCATGACACAGAGCAAGGTCTCCACCAGTGGTGGGTAAGAAAGAAAGGTTTCTCAGACCTGTGAGCTGGGCCAGGAAGGATGGGTTCTAGTCTAACAAGCAGAGAAAGGGAAAACCCTCAAAACGGCAAGAGCCGAGCCAGTGGGGTCTGAAAAACGCATGTGATTCAGGAACCATGAGCAATGGTAGACCAGGGCCAAAGCAGAGTATTAGGAATTTGAGGCTGGAAGTGCAGGCTGAGGTCTGACTGTGGAGGAGTCGCAGACGCACTGAGGGATCTGTACCCATTAAGAATCTCAGAGGAACATAATTAGCTCTGCAACGGGAAAAAAATTTCTAGAGATGAGGACTATTAAGGTCTAAGATTAGCCTAATCATGGAGTGATTTAAAATTGGAATGAGTTTACAAATTACTCTAAAAAACAGTTATTGAGGTGTGAGGGGGGAGCCAGCACATGATATTTGTATTGTGAAGCAACTGAACAATGAAATAAAAGACTAAAATAATATCATACACTTATAGAGCATTTATTTACCTGTGCCAGATAACATTCTGAATGCATTGTGCATAGTACCTCATTTAATCATTGCAACTACAGTTTCAGTTGAACAGGTAACACAGCAGGAATTTGAATCTCAGCTGTTTGAGGACATCACCCATGCACTCACCTATGACATCTTTCTGCCTTTAGGCAAATGTGAGATAAATATATTATTTTTATTCTAGAAAACACCACTTTGGAGAATGGGCTTATACCTGTAAGCATATGGACTTCCCAATCTAAATGCAGGTGTACCCAGCAGGTCTAGGCAATGCTGGAAAATCCCAGGCTTCAGCTAGGACTGTTTCATAACATTTGCTGCATGGCCAAGAACAGTGGCAAACGCATGTGCTCTGTGAGCAGGCCATTCGTGGGCAGTGGGTGGTAGGACAGAAAGAACTAGGTTAAATATACCTGGGTTTTCCTTCCAAATTCGCAAATCATATTAAGTGCTCTTCCCTTGGGGAGGAATAGGTAAGAGGTTGAGGAGGGGACAGGAATGTTAGTATGGTGGAACTTCTTCCCCATAGATGGAAACACCAGGAGCAAAGAAAAGGTCCTCCCTTTCCAACATCTGTTATCTAGCAAGGCTGGTTCTACTTAAGAGTGATATATAGTCTGATGTAATAAATACAATATGCTCAGCACTAAAATTATGTTGGAGGAAAATCAATATTATGATGTGCTATATTCAGACAATGAACAAATAGTTATTTGCCTACCACATGACCAGCGTTATAATTAGAGCCACCATTAAAAAATTCCATGATCTTCCATACTATCAACATATAATTTCTCCCATTTAACCAAGAATTCTGGATAATTCCATGGATAATAAATTCCTGGATAATAAGCAAATTTACTATTTGTTCTGTTTATCAAAAATTGAGGCACGAATGAAAATAAGAGTAATTTAGACCATAGAAGCCATCGGCTTATAAAAATGTTAAAATCAATACATTCTAAAGATGGCTGCCCTACATCCTCACTGCCTGTGTGATTATTGTCATACAATTAGTAGTTAGAATCCTTTGTACCAGAGGAGATAAATCCACATTAGAAATACTTCTTTACTAAAGGATGAAGACCTAGGAACTAAAATGGATCTTCCACGATGAACTAGAACTAAATGTACCAACATAGGCTCAAAACACTGTAAGATAGTTCATCAAATTGACTTAAAATTAAGAAGAATGGATTGCTGACAGTTGGAAGCATTGGGTTTACACAATATTAGCATATTGTTACATGATCATTTGTGATAAACAGAAAATGAAAGTTTATATATGGGAAAATTATAAATCAATGGCAAATCACTGGAGAGAGATCCTTGTTCACAGCTTTCCCTATTGAGGAAAGAATAACGATAATCAATCGGAAGCTAAGCTTCCCTTCAGATGTGAAGAATAGCAATAAGCTATATCTCTAGATCCTGTACTTGACTGAATCTTTGCTGTTTAATTGGTAAGAGATTGTTGATAAGAATCTGGTGTGGAGAAATAGGAAGCAAAGCACTGCAGCTCAATGCAGAATGGTGACCAGGGGGAACCCAATGAATTAGGAGTCAGCAGTCATTGTTCTACCACCTGCTAATTTCCTGTGAGCTTGGTCAAGTCATTTATGCTTGGTACATGTCAGTTCCTCATCTTTAAGTTGTTCCAAATCATCTGAGAGTCCCTTCCAGCTCAAAAATACTTGCATCTTACATGCAGCTTCTAGAAGTCCTCTGTCAACTCCCTGTATCATATGACTTCAAATAAAACATATGAGGTTTGATTATACAAATTATCATTCACTCATCTCATATCTACAGCAGCTATTGGTATAATAAACGGCCACTATCTGTAGCCTCAGTTATTAATATAATGAAGTTCTTCTGATACACACATAACCTAGGCCATTAGATTATTATCTTGATAATTTCTCAGTGTAGGGGAAAGGGCAGAAAACACTTTTATTTCTGATCTTGAATATTAGTGAGCTATTTTCCATATAATTTAATTAAAACAACAAATAAATATATCCATAATTAGCCAATGTCAGTTTCTCCCAGCCAAAGGGAAAGTCAGATATGCATGTTTTAGAATCTATTTTGTTATTTACAATATAAACTATTTAACTAAGTATCCAACAAGATAGAAGAATTAAGATGGAAATATACAATGCAATAATCAATGTGCTGATCAGGTACAATTTAGAAAGTTACATTGTAAGGAAACTTTAGAGCTTAGTTTACAAAATTCTTTCACCTTTATAGCTGAATTCCTAATTCTGCCACTTCTTCTTATAAGGATAAGGAAGTTACATGAAAGATGTCAGAAGGGTAACTTTATACCTCCACAGTAAAGAATCAAAGGAAATTAAATAATGTACAAATATAAATCAATCTCTGGCATAATAAATCCTATCACTGGGACTTGGAAACTGGAGGCCCTGAGATAGAGCCTAAAAATAGGTCCTTAATTCTAATTAATATTGATTACAAAATGATTAGAAAAACAGAGGTCAACCAAATTATAATTATAATATTCTTGCACCAGCCATTCTCAACCACATAGTATTAGCCACAAAGTAATTAACAAATACTCTTTGTGCCTCTTGTTGCTGAAGGAAGTGGGACAAGAGAAGAAAACACTGGGAAGTATGGATTCATTTCTCTGTGATACAGGGTGCTTATTTTTAATATGGACTATACAGAAGTAATATTTTTTGACAAAAAGAGCTCAAAATAATTTCCTGCTGCCAGAGAGCAGAGACTACAGATCTAACAGAGGAACAAGTAGCCTACAACAAACAGAAAACACAGACCCAACATTCATGAGAGAGACAGAGGGCTGCAGGTAAGAGCACCAATCATCCTGGTTCAAAACTTTCCAGGTCTCCAGGTTTTAGCCCACATCTCCAGATACCCCTCAGTTCTGAGTAAATGAGAACAGTTGGTCACTCTAGCTACAGCATCACACTGCCATTCTGTAACAAGCAATGACAAGAAAGAAGGCTTGTAATCAGTAAACTAAGCCTTGAGTGTTATCAGCACCTAGCCACTGTAGACACTGCAAGAGAAGTGCTGAACATACTAAAAATAACAGAACCAAAATGAGATTGTCCCCTTAGCCATGCTGATTATCAGCAATCGTTTAGTAAGGAAGGACCAGTGTCTGGATTGAGAACTCATTCATTATGTGTTCTCTATAGTGTCCTCTGTGTCAATATATGCAGGTGAAATGATAAATGCCTGATTCACCTAGCACTGGTCCATCTTCTGCCCAGGCAAACATAAAGCATTCATCACAGCACTTTTTCCTGTTGATCCCTCCTGCAATGGAAATACAGAATCTGCTCAAGGCACAGCTCTAGACCAGTGCTTCTTAAATTTTAATGTGCATTGTAATCACCTGTTGAAATGTAGATTTTGACTTTTTTAATTTCAGAATATTATGGGTGTACAAATATTTTTGTGACATGAATTACTTTTGTATAGTTTCAGTCAAAATTATAAGTGTGTCTATCAACCAGATAGTGCGCATTTTACCTGTTAGGTATGAATTTACCCATCCCCTCTTACCTCCTCCTACCTACTTGGTATCTGTTGAATTTTACTGCCATATGTACACATGAGTGTTGATCATTTAGTTCCAATTTAATAGTGAGTACATGTGGGGTTTGTTTTTCCATTCTTGTGATACTTCACTTAGGTAGATGGTCTCCAGTTCCATCCAAGTTGTCACAAAAGATATTAGTTCACCATTTGTTTAATGGCTGAATAATACTCCATGGTACACATATACCACATTTTATTAATCCACTCATCTATTGATGGACACTTGGGTTTTTCCACACCTTTGCAATTGTGAATTGTGCTGGTTTAAACATTGAAATGCAAGTGTCTTTTTTATAAAATGTCTTGTTTTTCCTTTGGGAAAGTACCTAGTAGTGGGATTGCTGGATCAAATGGCAGGTCTACTTTTAGTTCTTTGAGCTATCTCCATACTAGTTTCCATAGGGATTGAACTAGTTTGCAGTCCCACCAACAGTGTATAAGTATTCCTTTCTCTGTGCATCCATGCCAGCATCTGTTGTTTGGGGACTTTTTGATAGAAGCCATTCTCACTGGAATTAGGTGATATTTCATTGTGCTTTTGATTTGCATTTCCCTGATGATTAGAGACATTGAGCATTTTTTCATATGTTTATTGGCCATTAGACTATCTTCTTTTGAAAACTTCTGTTTATATATTTTGCCCACTTTTTAATGGGGTTGTTTGACTTTTTCTTACTGATTTGCTTGAAGTCTTCATAGATTTTGGTTATTAGTCCTTTATCAGGTGTTTAGCATGTAAATATTTTCTCCCATTATGTAGGTTGTCTATATGCCCTATTGATTGTTTCCTTGGCTGTCCAGAAGCTTTTAAATTTAATCAAGTTCCAT
>NW_012147886.1:2808671-2810112 GCF_000956105.1 Propithecus coquereli | reverse complement strand
CTTGGAAATGCACAATCTCCCTAAGTTCAATCAGGAAGAAATAGAATTGGTCCTGAATAGACCAATATCAAGTAACAAAATAGAAGCAACAATAAAAATTTAAAAAAAAAAAAAAGTCCTGGATCACATAGTTTCACAGCTGAATTTTACCAGATCTATAAGGAAGAAATAGTACCTATACTGCAGAAAATATTTCATAATATAGAAAAGAAAGGTATCCTCCCCAACTCGTTATATGAAGTCAATATCACCTTGATATCAAAGCCAGGAAAGGACACACAAAAAAAAGAAAACTACAGACCAATATTCCTTATGATATAGATGCAAAAATTCTCAATAAAATTCTAGCAAACTGAATTCAGTTGAGCATCAAAAAAATAATCCATCATGATCAAGTGGGCTTCATCCCAGAGATGCAAGAATGGTTCAACATACACAAATTTATGAATGTGATTCACCACATAAATAGAAGCAAAAACAAAGACCATATGATCATCTTGATAGACATAGAAATAGCATTTGACAAAACTCAACATCCTTTTATGATAAGAACTCTTAACAAATTAGGCATAGATGGAACATATCTCAAAATGATAAAAGCCATAGATGACAAACCCAAAGCCAACTTCATACTGAATGGGGAAAAATTGAAAGCATTCCCTCTTAGAACTGGAACCAGACAAGGTTGCCTACTGTCATCACTTCTGTTCAACATAGTGCTGGGAGTCCTAGCCAGAGAAATCAGGTAAGAGAAGGAAATCAAGGGTATCCAAATGGGGGCAGAAGAGGTCAAACTATCGCTCTTTGCTGATGATGTGATCTTATATCTAGAAAACCCCAAAGATACTGCCATGATACTCTTACAATTGATAAACAAATTCAGCAAAGTCTCAGGTTACAAAATCAATGCACTCAAATCAGTAGCATTCATATATGCCAACAACAGTCAAGCTGAGAATAAAATCAAAGACTTAATGCCTTTTACAATAGCAACACAGAAAATAAAATATTTGCGAATATATTTAACCAAGAAGGGAAAGACCTCTACAGGGAGAACTGTCAAACACTGAGGAAGGAAACTGAAGAGGATGTAAACAAATAGAAAAACATGTCATGCTCATGGATTGGCAGAATCAACATCATTAAAATGACTACACTTCCCAAAGTGATTTACATAGTCAAGGAAATCCCCATTAAAATACCAACACCATTTTTTCAGTTCCAGAAAATATAATTTTACTCTTTGTATGGAACCAGAAAAGACCCCGAATAGCCAAAGCACCCTTAAGGAAAAAGAACAAATCAGGAGGTACCACTTTACCGGATTTCAAGTTATACTACAAGCTATACTACTGTAGTGTATGAAAGTCAAAAGAGGATAATAGTAAACAGATTCAAATATGAATTGTGGTTCTATCATTTACTAAATATATGGCCTTGA
>NW_012147886.1:2806496-2808621 GCF_000956105.1 Propithecus coquereli | reverse complement strand
TCATGCTCATGGATTGGCAGAATCAACATCATTAAAATGACTACACTTCCCAAAGTGATTTACATAGTCAAGGAAATCCCCATTAAAATACCAACACCATTTTTTCAGTTCCAGAAAATATAATTTTACTCTTTGTATGGAACCAGAAAAGACCCCGAATAGCCAAAGCACCCTTAAGGAAAAAGAACAAATCAGGAGGTACCACTTTACCGGATTTCAAGTTATACTACAAGCTATACTACTGTAGTGTATGAAAGTCAAAAGAGGATAATAGTAAACAGATTCAAATATGAATTGTGGTTCTATCATTTACTAAATATATGGCCTTGAGCAATTTACTTTACCCATCTCTAGCTTGTTTCCCTACCTGGAAGTGGGTATTTAAGGATTATTTGAAAAGATGAATGAGATAATTGATGTGAAGAATTGGTATAGCACCTGGAACTGAATAAGGACTTAATAAATGCATTCCCCCACCCAATCCAAGTGTTTTTGGGGTACAAGAATGTGCAAGATACTCAATCCAGTTTCCATAGTCTCCTTGAGAAGATAGGAAACACAGACAAAATACAGCAATGCTTCCTCTTTAAAATCCTTGCATTAGAGACATACCAAGATAAAGAGCTAGAGTCTATTTATAGGAAGTTCATCATGTTTATGTGCTCAGTTCCTTGATATGGTACATCTGGGGATTTGGAATTTTTTGTGTGTGTGTGCATGGCTAGTTTTGATTTTTTGTTGGTTTTATATTTGTTATAGTTTTTAAAGCAGACATGATTTGGCAAGTGTTTAGAGTAGTAGGTGTGTTTTGCTTTTGATGTCTTTGAGAACACAGAGTCCTTGAGGGCTTAGATGATGTCTTTCTATAGGTTGTATTCTCTAACTAATAGCTATGTAGTTCATGAGCAATAAACAATGTCACTTCAAATTACATAAGAGCTCATTCCTCAGGAAGCAGAATGAGTTACTGTAAGAAAAAACAGCACATTCCACATGGGTCTTGTGCAACCCCACTTGAAAAGAGGCAAAAGTGACTGAGGAGTTCGTAGAGAACTCTGAAATGGATCCTCTAATCACCATAGCATTTAGAAGTATTGAACCTACCAGTTCCCTGATAAACTTGTGATGGTGACTTGAAGTTAATAATGATGGTTCATTGGGAATAGCGATGCTGACTCAGGATCCAGGAGATAGATTGAATTCCCAGTTGTATCTCTATCTAGGTGTTTAATTGCATTTAAATACTATTTAACATTTAAGTGACACTAATTTATAGAGAAAATTCCTACCGCCATCTCGTTTGATCCACACATCATTCTGTGTACTATTAGTATCCCATTTTTACAGATGAGAAAGTTAAGGCTCAGAATTCATAAATAACCAAGGCATAGATACTCAGCTAGTCCACAGCAGCACCATCTACAAACCTCAGTTGTGTCTTGAATCCAAAAGCTCTACTCTTCTCACTAGACAGTGGCCATATGGAGCAATTCACTTTACCTGCCTATGCCTCTATTTCTTCATCTCTTAGCCTTACTTACTCCACAGTAATAATATATCAAATATGAGTTAATTAGAAAAAGTAGTTTTGGAAGCATAAAGTCCTGTATAATCCCAGAGTATTATTATGATGTTTCAGGAAGTGTGGAAGTGGACCAGGACCAGATGTGTGTACAAGTGAAACCCACCACCCTCTTTGAAGCCCACAAACCAGGCACTCTGAAGTTTTAATTATTTTTTGGTTAACACTCAGCATTTCTGAAAGCCTCCTGGAACATTTTATTTCCAGTTGCCAATTTTTTTAATCCCTCTTGGGCTGAGTCCAAGCTTGAAAAATTTCATCTGAAAATGAATGTTTGGGTTTTTTCTTTTTTAACTTTCATAAAGTTCAGAGCATAAAGTACTCTTTCACAGAGAATAAAAACAAAGTTTACAGTGGAAATCATGTCATAGACGGGCCATGGGGCTCTTTGCTCCCCAGCCAATCCACCAGAGCTAGGTGAGCAGAGGATGGAATCTGGCCTTAGAGAAGAGCCTTTTAGGATAGATCCACCTCCCTCTACAGGGCTGCTCCTGCCAACTGCACAGTGAATGTCCTGGGCTTACAATGAACTTAGAACGCCGT